>NC_056738.1:410491614-410585882 GCF_019279795.1 Protopterus annectens | reverse complement strand
CCAAGGGGGTTTTTTTCCCTTTTGAAAAACCAACCCGGCTAGGGGGCCCCCCTTTTTAAACCCCCCCAGGGTGTCTCTGTTTCGCTGAAACAGAGTCCACGGCTATTCCTACTACCGAAAACCATACTCCCACCACCGAGGCCAGAGAGCCCTGCAGAGTCTGCTTCAGAACTCCACGAAGCTAGTGTTCAGGATTTGTCCGACACCATACCCTTGGACATTTCTACCTGCACGTGGGGCAGCTAGGCCCCCAGCCCGATGTCTATTAAGGCCTTCTCCAGGGCTAAAGCTGCCAAACTTTCAAAAGCTTTGCCTGCCAAATCTACATCCCAGAGGCCTTCCTCTAGCTCTCAGATCCTCAGTCTTGCTGAGGACCTTATCTCCTTAATTAGGGGTTCCCAACCTCACCCAGACAGGGCCTCCCAACCTCCTCCAGACAAGAGGCCCAGGACTGACCCCTCTGAACCTCACTCCTCAGATTACTCCACGGATGGATCTGATTTGTCAGACCACCAGGAAGGGCCTACTCACCTTATGAGGATTCAGATGCAGAAGAATCTATCCTTCTCGCCTCCCCGGAAGAATTTTCCTTTGGGGAGACTTTACACTCCATGAGAGAACACTTTCAATGGCAGGGTCAGGATTTCTCTGAGTCTAGAAAAAGATTAAGGACCTTTTTGCATTTGCCCCAGCATAGGCCTTAGCTATACCTCCGGTTCTAACTGTAATTGATGATGTGTACAATGATGTCAGTACTGCACCTGATTCACTTCCTCCGCCCCGCCAAACCTGACAGATATTACAGGGTCCCGGATTCTCACTTTCACCTGTATAAAGCCCATGCTGCAGACCCAGAAACTATTTCTCAGGGCCCTAAAGGGGTTGCAGCTTACTGCCAAAAATCCCTAACCTCTGAAAGAGAGTCTAGAGCATTAGAGAGATGGGGAAAAAGGTTTATACATCTGCTACTCTTTCTGCCAGGGCATTAAACTGTCAATTCCATATGATACAGTACCAAGAATTTTGTTAGATCAGCTAAATAAGAAACTTTCTTCACCTGAACCCTTAGACCGTAAATCCCTTCAGGATTTGGTACACAACTCACAACAGGTCAGTAATCATTTCTTAAAATGTGGCTATGATGCACTGGAGGCTTCATTTAGATCAGCTATGACTGGGGCAGTAATTCGTAGGCATGCCTGGCTGAAGGAGCAATCTTTGCCAGACCATGTCAAGGCTAAACTCCTCGATGTTCCAATGGAGAAACAACATTTATTTGGCTCCCCTGCACAGGAGATTCTAAAGAAGATTGAAGAAAAAGCAAAATCTGTGCAAACAGTTAAAGATTTCCTGCAAGTTCAACCTCCGAGGTTCAGCAGAAACTGGCCTACAAAGAATTGGTCCTTTCCAGACTCCTCCAGAGCACAGAGAGGCAGAAACAGGCACCCTAGAGGCAGAGGTCAATCCAAGGGCCCCTACAGAGGCTGTCAGTGGCAGCCTGCCAACCAGAGTAGTAGTGCAACGGCTACTACTACTACCACTACTACAGGACAGACCCAATGACTTGACTCTGATTCCGCCTACCAGAGATCAACTGGAAGCACCCTTGGGCGGAAAGCTGGCTTTATTCTCGAAAAACTGGCATTGCATTACAAAGGATACATGGACATTGCAAATAATAGACAAAGGATACAGGTTTCACTTCCATACTTTGCCAAAAAGAGGCGGACTGCCAAACCTTCCACCAAACCAGAAGGCAGAGGCTTTAAGACAAATCAGCAAGTTACTTTAGATGAAAGCTATAGAAAGGGTACCATCTACAGAACAAGGCCAAGGATTTTACTCCAGACTATTCCTTGTGCCAAGAAAAGAAAACCAATGGAGGCCTATACTCGACCTGTCCGCACTGAACACTTATCTCATTGTACCAAAATTCAAAATGCTGACCCTACAGCAACTTCTTCCCATGTTGGGCAAGGAGTCTTGGCTGGTGACTCTAGATCTCAAGGAGGCATACCTGCACGTCCCTATCTGACCAGATTGCAGAAGACAGCTCAGATTTCTTGCAGGATCAGAGCATTGTCAATTCTCAGCATTGCCCTTTGGCTTATCTACTGCGCCCAGAGTATTCACGAAATGCCTGGCATCAGTAATTGCACACTGCAGACTTCAGGGAATTCAAATTTATCCATACCTGGATGACTGCCTAATACAAGCGGACAACAAGAAAAAAAATTGTTAAAGGACTTGGCCTATGCCATACACCTGCTACAAGCCTTGGGATACACAGTCAACATCCAAAAGTCAAGACTAGTACCATCCCAAAGGATAACCTTTTTGGGTGCGGATCTGGACACAATCACACAGATGGCTTTTCTCACAGAAGAAAAACAAAAACAACTTCCAGATTACTTCATGACTCTGACAAGACAAACTCAGCTTACTGCAAGAAAAGTCCTGCAGGCCCTGGGTTACATGGCATCCTGCATAATTTTAATTCCACATGCCAGGTTGCATATGAGGAAAATTACAATGGTACCTAAGGAATGTATGGTCTCAGCACAGTCACAGTCTAGAAACCATGATACAAATCATTCCATGCCTTCAAAAGGAATTCCTGTGGTGAGCGCAGGCCTGCCAGTCCAACAGAGGGTTGCCTTTCAACAAACCAAAACCAAGGCAGACCATCACCACGGACGCCTCAGACCGAGGATGGGGAGCACACATGGAGGACAAACGTATCCAAGGCCTATGGCCTCAAGCATGCACATAAACCAAAAGGAAATGCTGGCAGTAAGGCATGCAATCGAGGCATTCAGACCCTTCCTCCAGCAAAGGCATCTGCTAATACGGACAGACAACACCACGGTCATGTGGTACATAAACAAACAGGGAGGCACACATTCCTACCCTCTATGCCGGATGGCTATGAATCTGTGGAACCTATGCCTGAATCTCAATATCTAGCTGCAAGCCAAATTCGTACCAGGAAAAGAGAATACACTAGCAGACAGCTTAAGCAGAACTACCATGGATGCACACGAATGGATGCTGCATCCAGACATCTTCAAACTCATAAAGAAATGGGGAATCCCAGAGATAGATCTGTTCGCCTCCCCACTCAACCACCAACTGAAGAATTTCTGCTCAAGGACATACCACCCACAAGCCTGGAGGGTGGACTCTCTCTCTCTTTCAGCTGGAATGCCCTAACAGTATATGCCTTTCCACCTCTCCCATTGATGTACAAGGTTCTACTGAAGATCAGGGAGGAACAGCCAAAAGTCATACTAATAGCTCCGGACTGGCCAAGACAACATTGGTACCCGCTATTGAGAAACATGTCTCAGGCAAACTCATGGCCTCTTCCCCTATGGCCTCTTCATCTAACGCAGAACAATTTCAAGACCCTGCATCCCAACTTGAAAACATTGCAGCTAACTGCCTGGAAGATTCCTTAAAGCCCAACCAAACCATTTTATCTCAGAGGGTGAAGGACATTATCCTGGAGGCTCGCAGACCTTCCACAAGAAAGACATACTCAGCTAAATGGAAGAGATTTCTCATTTGGAGTGCATCAAAGGGCACAGATGTCACAGTGGCAAACCTAGCACACATCCTAGAATACTTAGCAGAATTGTTCCACAATGGCCTGTCTTATTCATCCATTAAGATTCATGCTTCAGCAATTTCAGCAGAATACAATATGGATCCACCTATCTTCTCACACCCTCTTCTCAGACAATTTTTGAGAGGGATCAAAAATGTTAAACCTCCAAGAAGACCCCCCCTACCTGCATGGGATCTCAATTTTGTGCTGGAAAAACTGACACTACCTCCTTTTGAATCAGCAGACCTCCAGTTTTTATCTTGGAAAACTGCATTCCTTCTGGCAATCACTTCAGCAAGAAGAGTATCTGAGTTACAGGCATTAATGGCAGTGCAGCCTTTTCTTATTTTTCACCAGGATAGAGTGTCACTGAGAACCAATCCTACTTTCATGCCAAAGGTGGTATCTAGGGTATCCTTGAACCAAGCTATTCACTTGCCTACGTTCTTCCCTAACCCACAGAACAAAGGGGAAAAACTTTTGCACACCTTGGATATACACAGACAACTACGCTACTATTTGGACAGAACTAAAACTAACAGAAAAACTGACCAACTTTTTGTAGCATATGCAACTGGGGTGCAAGGAAAAGCAATTTCCAAACAGACAATTTCTAAATGGATAGGAAATTGCATTCGTGTTTGCTGCTCCTTTCATGGAAAGACAGTTCCTGAAAATATCAGGCCTCACTCCACAAGGGCCACAGCCACCACTACAGCTTTCCTACGAGGGGTGGCTACCAAGGACATTTTAGAAGCTGCTACTTGGAGCTCTGTGCATACATTTGCCAAGCATTACAATCTACCTTTATACTCCAGATCCCGAGCAGGCTTTGCAACTGCAGTACTGCAGGGGATCTTAACTACACCATAATTCTCTTAGGACCTCCTCCCCCAGATTGGCTATGGTATTCTACCCATATGTTATGACTGCAGATGCATCCTTGAAGGACATAGTACAGTTTTGTACCTACCATAAATGTAGATGTCCGATAGGTATGCATCTGCAGTCAGGATTACCCACCCTCCTTCCCCTCAGTGATATTCCTAGGGTGCTTACCCCTCTTTCAGCTAGCTGGGGGAATCTATTATGGTGTATTTGTTTGTTTGTTTATATATGTATATAATTTGCAAATGTTTGGAACTTTTGAGCCTTTATCCAAATTTAGCCTTCCTAGAGGGCACCTGGCATCTGGGGCAAGAAACACTGAGGAAAATGGCGTCGGCTGATGCTTTTATACCCCAGGCACTCTGACGTCGGGGAAAGTGCGACATTAGCCGAGGCCAGACCCAGACTTTGGAGTCCGGCCGACCGAAGGGCTGCCTGAGGCAGGACAACCCTTATGATGTCCTTCAAGGATGCATCTGCAGTCTTTACAAATGGGTTGTCCTGTCGTCAGGCAGCCCTTCGGTCGGCCGGATTCCAAAGTCTGGGTCTGGCTTCAGCTGGTGTCGTACTTCACCCGACGTCATTGCGGCAGTTCTTCGGGTATAAAGGCATCAGCCGACGCCATTTTCCCCAGTCTTTCTTGCCGCGTGGCGCCAAGCAGAAGCTGTTCGCAAGTGCCGGTCGGTCAGATCCAGAGATTACTACTACCGAATACTACTTCAAAGACTTCTATAAAGCTAAGTACCCCGTTGGGGACTCTTTCTTGCCTCAGCCTATGTCAGAGAAAGTTAATAACTGTTTATCTTGTGGGAAACAAATACCTCATGAAGATTTCCACTCCTATTGCATACATTGTTTAGGCCCAGACCACGACGTAGCAGCTTGTCTAGCCTATGCTTCTTTTAACCGACGGACGCTTAGACGTCGCTCGGACTTTACTGAACAGATTTTCGGCTCCGATTTTGCCTACATTATGCCGTCGGATCCTCCGACTACGCAAATAACCAAAAGCAAAGAAAAGGACCGACACTCGCGCTCCGAGGTTTCGCCGAATCCGGTTAAGCAAACCACGAGTGTCTCGGTTTTCGGCGAAACCGAGCAAGCGGTTCTTTCTTCAGCCGATAACTTGCCTTCTACCGAGGCCTCTTCTATCCTGGTAGAACGGCTTCTGAAATCCAACCTTCTGTTGCGATTTCACAGGATTTATCAGACACCATTCCCTAGATATTTCTACCCCTGCACGTGGAGCTGCTAGGCCTCCTCCAGCTATGTCTATTAAGGCCTTTGCCAGGGCTAAAGCAGCCAAAGCATCAAAAGCTGTGCCTGCCAAGCCCCCCTCTCACAGGCCCAGCACCAGCTCCCATATGCTTTCTTTGGCAGAGGATCTCATTTCTTTAATTCGTGGAGCCCAGCCTCATCCAGACAGGGCCTCTCTCCCTCCTCCAGAAAAGAGGCCTAGAGCAGAGCCCCGTGAGCCAGTAGCCACAGATGATTCCTCTGATGACTCAGAACATACAGACCCTCCTGAGGCTTCTTATTCTCCTTACGAGGACTCTGATGCTGAGGAATCCATCCCTTCAGCCTCTCCTCCTGAGGAATTTTCCTTTGGGGAAACCTTGCATGCTATGAGGGAACAATTTCAGTGGCAGGGCCAAGATTTCTCAGACTCTAGAAAAAGGCTTAGGACCTTTCTACACTTGCCACAGCATAGGCCTTTAGCTATACCTCCAGTTCTATCTGTTGTTGATGATGCATTTAATGATGCTTGCACTGCTCCTGATACTTTACCTCCGGCTCCTGCTAAGCCCGATAGGTACTACAGGGTCCCGGACACTCATCACCACTTATATAAGGCCCCTTTTGCAGATCCAGAGACTATCTCCCAGGGCCCTAAAGCTGTTGCAGCTACTTCTTCTAAAAAACCCCCTCCCCTCTGAAAGGGAATCCAGGTCCTTAGAGAGATGGGTAAAAAAGTTTACACCTCTGCTACTTTGTCAGCTAGAGCTTTGAACTGCCAATTTCATATGATTCAATATCAAGAGTTTATGCTTGACCAGTTGACTAAAAAGCTGTCCTCTGAAGAATCTTTAGATAAAAAGTATGTTCAAGAAATGTTGCATAACATACAGCAGGTTAGTAACCATTCTTTAAAATGTGGCTATGATGCACTGGAGGCTTCCTTTAGATCAGCCATGACTGGCACAGTTATCAGGAGGCATGCATGGTTGAAAGAACAGGCATTACCAGACCATGTCAAATCTAAGCTTTTGGATGCACCTATGGACAAGGTCAATTTATTTGGTGCCCCCGCAACAGGTACTAAAAAGATGGAAGAGAAAGCAAAATCTGTGCAAACAGTAAAAGATTTCTTACAAGTTCAACCTCCAAGGTTTAGCAGGAATTGGCCCTCCAAGAATTGGTCCTTTCCGGACTCCTCTAAGGCACAAAGAGGCAGGAATAGCCGGTCTAGAGGCAGAAACCAATCCAGGGGTGCCTACAGGGGTCGCCAGTGGCAGGGTAACAACCAACGAGGCACGGATACAGCCACCACCACTACAACAACTCAATCACAGTGACTTGGCGGTGGCACCGCCTACCAGGGAACAACTAGAAGCACCCTTAGGCGGAAAGCTAACATTATTTTCAAGAAACTGGCACTGCATTACAAGAGAAAATGGATTTTGCAGACTATAGACAAAGGTTACAGGTTCCATTTCCATACACTACCAGGAAAGCGAGGAATGCCAAACCTACCACCTTCTCAAAGGGCAGAAGCTCTAAAACAAATATCTCAATTATTAAGAATGCGAGCTGTGGAAAAGGTACCATTTATGGAGCAAGGGAAGGGATTTTACTCCAGGCTCTTCCTGGTACCAAGAAAAGAAAACAAATGGAGGCCTATTCTAGACCTGTCCGCTTTAAACACATTCCTCATTGTTCCAAAATTCAAAATGCTGACCCTACAGCAGCTTCTTCCCATGCTGGGCAAGGAGTCTTGGCTGGTAACTCTAGATCTCAAGGAGGCATACCTGCACGTCCCCAAAAGACCAATTTGCAGAAGATACCTCAGATTTCTTGCAGGATCAGAGCATTATCAATTCTCAGCATTGCCCTTTGGCTTATCTACTGCCCAGAGTGTTCACGAAATGCCTGGCATCAGTAATCGCTCATTGCAGACTTCAGGGAATTCAAATCTATCCCTATCTGGACGACTGCCTGATACAAGCGGACAACAAAAACAAACTAACAGAAGACTTACAAAGAGTCATCTACCTGCTACAAGCCCTGGGATATACAGTCAATACAAAAAAGTCAAGGCTGATTCCATCCCAAAGAATAACCTTTCTGGGTGCAGAATTGGACACATCAAAACAAATGGCATTTCTAACTGCAGAAAAGAAAGAGCAACTTCCTCTCTACTTCTTGGCATTAACAAAGCAGAGCCATCTAACTGCAAGAAAAGTGCTACAAGCTCTAGGCTTCATGGCATCCTGCATAATACTGGTCCCTCATGCCAGGCTTCATATGAGAAAGCTACAGTGGTACCTAAAGAATTTGTGGTCTCAGCACAAGCACAGCCTAGAAACCAAAATTCCAATGATCCCATGCCTGAAGAGTTCTTATGGTGGGCTCAGGCCTGTCAATCGAACACAGGACTGCCCTTCTGCAAAAGTCAACCAAGACAAGCCATCACGACAGATGCCTCAGACCTCGGATGGGGGGCACACATGATGGGCAAGTGCATTCAAGGCCTATGGACTCAAGACCAGCTGCATCTGCTCATAAATCTAAAAGAAATGATGGCAGTAAAATTGGCAATCCAGGCATTCAGACCTCTTCTCCAAGAAGGCCAGTTGATGATACGGACAGACAACACCACAGTTATGTGGTACATCAACAAACAGGGAGGCACACACTCATACCCTCTATGCCGGCTGGCACTGGACCTATGGGATGTGGCTCTGAGCTACAACATTCAGTTACAGGCAATTTATGTACCAGGGAAGGAAAACATTCTAGCAGACATATTAAGCAGAACTACAACAGATGCCCACGAATGGATGCTGCATCCGGACATTTTCAAAACCATCACAAGAGAATGGGGATTACCACAAATAGACTTGTTTGCATCCCCATTCAATCACCAGTTGAAGAAATTCTGCACAAGGACTTACCACCCACATGCTTGGAAGGTGGACTCCCTATCCTTCAGTTGGAAAAGCCTAACAGCATACGCATTCCCACCACTTCCTTTGATGCACAAGGTGCTTCTCAAGATCAAAGAGGAACGTCTGAGGATCATTCTGATAGCCCCAGACTGGCCAAGACAACATTGGTATCCACTGCTGAGGAGCATGTCCCGGGAACAAATATGGACACTGCCCCTGATCCCATTACTGCTGACACAGAACAACTACAACATTCTGCATCCAAACCTAAAAACTCTGCAGCTAACTGCCTGGAGCATTACATAACAGCAATTAACCCAAATTTATCCCAAAGGGTTAAAGACATAATCCTGGAGGCTCAGAGACCTTCAACAAGAAAGAATTATGCAGCAAAATGGAAAAGATCTCTCATCTGGAGTACTGCAAAGGGGCAAGATGTGACACTGGTGAACATAGCCAACATCCTGGAGTACTTGGCGGAGCTCTTCCATACAGGCCTGTCCTATTCCTCCATCAAGATACATGCATCAGCTATTTCAGCAGAATACAGCTTGGATCCTCCTGTCTTCTCGCATCCTCTGCTCAGACAGTTTCTGAGAGGAATTAGAAATGTAAAACCTCCCAGGAAACCTCCATTGCCAGCATGGGACTTGAACTTTGTGCTAGAAAAACTGACTCTACCTCCTTTCGAACCAGCAGCTACAGCAGAATTGCAATACTTATCCTGGAAGACTGCTTTCCTGCTGGCAATAACTTCAGCAAGAAGGGTCTCTGAACTACAGGCATTAATGGCAGTACAACCCTTCCTGATCTTCCATCAAGATAGAGTGTCCATGAGAACAAATCCTACATTTATGCCTAAGGTGGTATCCAGAGTCTCTTTAAATCAGGCTATCCACCTTCCTACATTCTTCCTCAATCCACAGAACAGGGAGAAAAGCTCTTACATACCTTGGATGTACACAGACAATTACGCTACTACCTGGACAGGACAAAAAACAATAGAAAAACTGACCAGCTTCTGGTAGCATATGCAACAGGAAAAGAAGGAAAACGAATTTCTAAACAGACAATCTCCAAATGGATAGGAAATTGCATAAGATTTTGTTACTCCTACCATGGAAAGAAAACTCCAGAGAACATCAGGCCTCACTCCACAAGGGCTACAGCCACTACCACAGCTTTCTTACGAGGAGTGGCTACCAAGGACATTATAGAGGCTGCTGCTTGGACCTCCGTGCATACATTTGCCAAGCATTATAACTTACCTCTATACTCTAGATCCCATGCTGGTTTTGCCACTGCTGTTTTGCAAGGGATCCTGACTACACCATAATCTATTCTCATTTCCTCCTCCCCTAGTTTAGCTATGGTATTCTACCCATTTGTAAAGACTGCAGATGCATCCTTGAAGGACATAGTACAGTTTTGTACCTACCATAAATGTAGATGTCCGAGAGGAATGCATCTGCAGTCAGGATTACCCACCCTCATTCCCCTCTGAGGTACTCCTAGGGTACTTACCAATCTTCAGCTAGCTTGGGGAGGATCTATTATGGTGTATTGTTTGTATATAGGTACATACATGTTTATTTTGTGTGTTTGCTCTCTACTATTTGGAAACTTTGGCATTTATCCAAATTTAGCCATCCAAGAGGGCACCTGGCATCTGGGGCAAGAAACACTGAGGAAAATGGCGTCGGCTGATGCCTTTATACCCGAAGAACTGCCGCAGTGACGTCGGGTGAAGTGCGACACCAGCCGAAGCCAGACCCAGACTTTGGAATCCGGCCGACCGAAGGGCTGCCTGACGACAGGAGAACCCATTTGTAAAGACTGCAGATGCATTCCTCTCGGACATCTACATTTATGGTAGGTACAAAACTGTACTTTATGACTGCAGATGCATACCTATCGGACATCTACATTTATGGTAGGTACAAAACTGTACTATTCCGTGCCTCCAGCTCCTAGTAAACCTGACTGGTACTACAGGGTTCCTGAGTCCCACAAGTTCCTTATAAAAATCCTGTTGCAGATCCAAAAACCATTTCTCAGGGACCCAAGGGCATTAAGGCTTCTACTGCTAAAAACCCCTACCCCTTCTGATAGAGACTCTAGGGCGCTGGATAGATGGGGTAAAAAGGTTTATACTTCTGCAACCTTGGCAATCGGTGCTTTAAACTGCCAATTTCATATGTTAAAATATCAACATGATGTTATTGGACTGCTTAAACAGAAAATGATTTTGATTCCTGACTGTATGGAAAGTAAAGATTTACAGGATATACTGCATTCTGCTGAATAAGTTGGAAAACATACTTTGCAATGTGGTTTTGATTCTTCAGAGGCCTCCTGCAGGGCTGCAGTTACTGGGTCTGTGCTTAGAAGGCATGCTTGGCTTAAGGAGCAATCTTTGCCTGATTATGTTAAAGCTAAATTGTTGGATGCTCCCTTAAATCATTACCGCCTGTTTGGCAATAAGGCTGAAGAAGTTCTAAAAAAGATGAAAGATAATGCTAAATCTATGCAAACTGTTAAAGATTTCTTACAAGTGCAACCTGCAAGATTTAGTAGGCACTGGCCTACTAAGAATTGGTCCTTTCCAGCCCCTTCCAGATCCTCTCAAGCCAAACCCAGACGCAGCAAAAACCCCAGATGTAATGTGATCCTATCTCACCTACATTCATTACTGACGGGTTTGGCCACTATAACTAGCACAAAGTCTCTCATTGGCTGGGCTAACCCTGTATCCCAGGATGCATCACACCCAAACCCCTAGATCTCGTTTGCCGCTCCTAGAGTAACGATGTGGTCTTGACTTGGCTGTGGCGAAGTACCCTCTCTTTGTTTTTTGAACTATAGCTTCGAGTTGTTATACCAGAAAAAGCTATTCTAATAGGTACGTTGTCTGTTTTATCCATTGTTGTGACTGATTGTGTTTGTTGTGGTAATCCTTCTGTTTGGCGGGCTAGGCCCGTTTTAGTTAGAGGGCCTTTGCCCTATCTTGTGTTGCTACTGTTCGGGCGTTTAAATTAGAGCCCTTTCCTCCCTCCCTACCTTGTGTTGCTTAGTGTGCTTGTGCTTATTGGTTTAAATTTGAAGTATTGTTGCTGTTTGTGGATTGTGTTCCTTATGTCGGGCAAGGAACCTAAAGAACATAAGCCATCTGGCTTTAAAAAATGTGCCAAATGTGCGTACAAGATGTCGCTGACTGATGGCCATGCCATCTGTGTATATTGTCTCGGTGCCATACACTTGCAGGAATCCTGCAGTGTGTGTCATGCTTTCTCTGCCAGGGTCTTGCAGGAGAGAAAAAATAAACTTATCCTCAAGGGTTTGATTAAACCCTCCTTTGAGAAAACCGTGGCGTCCTCTCCTCCCTCTGAGAAATCTAGGTCCAAGTCTAAAATGAAGTCTCCGTCTCCAACTAGTTCGTCCAAGCCTCCGGAGAAAAGGTCTAAATCTACATCTCCTTCCTCGGCCCCACTGGTCTCTGAGCTGCAGGAAGCACGGTCCAAGGCCATGTCTCCTTCCTCAGCTCCATTGGTCTTGGAACTGCAGGAAGTATTGTCTGTTGCGGGGTCAGTTTCTTCGACTCCACAGTCGGCGCCGAAGGAGGTTGCGGTGGTTCTCGAGCCTGCTTCAGCTCCGATCCTTTTGGAGCCGATTCGGAGCCGTTCCCCCAGTCTTGTCTCTGTTCCGACTGAGAAGGTTTCTTGACCCCCGTCTGTCTCCTCCAAGTCCTCCAGGCTCTCTGATTCGGATGTCGATAGGGTGGTCCAGAGGCTCCTCCAGTTGCCAGTATTGACTAAATTATTTTAGTCTCCAGCCCAGTCGGCTCCAGAGCCAGCTACTATATCAGTTCCATTTCTTCCTCCTCCGACGACTTCGATGTCGTCGGAGCCGGAGTCTGCCGAATCAAGTGAAGTCCCTGGGTCAGCTCCAAAACCTCCTACGAGTCTTTCGGATCCGACATCGGCTCCAACCTTTTCCATTCCTTCTACAGGTTTCAGTACTCGGGTATCCTCAGTTGAACCAGAGGGGGATACATCGGGGCTTCAGACTGCGGCTCCGAGTCTCCCCCTTGGTGCTTCGGCTCGGGGTACCCCGACTCCGGTCATGGTCTCGGAGGCGGGTTTTTCGTCCGATTCTGGTGGACCTGCCTTCGGGGCTATGAGCAGTGCTGGCCAAGTCCATAGTGACTTCACCTGAATCAGCAACTCCTTCCCTAGACGCTGCGACTAGAGCTTCTGGTGCCCCCTATCTCTGGACAGCGGGGTCCTAGGCCTGAGGATACCTCCATGTGTGGTCCCCTACTTTCTAAGGGCCCTTCAGAGTCTGTGCCTGAAGAGCCTCCCAGGAAGAAGTTGTGTAAGATGAAGCATGTAGACTCCCCAGATGAGTCTGTCACTTCGGACACCGACCTCGATGATGCAGAAGGGTCCCCGAAGTCGTCCTCTGATGATGTCTTGTTCCCTGATATCCGGGAAATCTTGAGACACTGGGGCGACTGGCCATCAAAAATCCCTTCTGAGGAGGAGTCAGTCTTCCTCAAGGCCTTAGGAGCCCAGCCTTCTGCCTCCTGGGTGTCTCCACCCTACAATGAATTATTGGATCTTATTTGTCGAAGGGAGTGGGAACACCTTGACTCTGTGGCGCCAGTTCCTAGCCGCCCCAATAAATTTTTATCTGCGCTTCCTGGAAAAGAATTTTTTGGGAGTACCTGTGGATGCTATGGTGGTGGCGTCTGCCACCCAGCAGGACGTGGCAGAGGCTTCTACTTCCATCCATCCTCCTAATAAGGAGTCTAGGAGTATGGATAGCTATGGGAAGCGTACCTTGTCTTCAGCGACCTTTACATTGCGGTCGCTGAATTGCTTGTGTCATTTTACACGGCTCCAAAAGGATCTCATAAAGGAGTTGGGAGATACCCTGTCGGGTAACTTGCCTGAGGCGTTGGCCCAGTCTTTTAACACCCAGCTGTTTACCCTTTCTTCCATTGTCAACTCGTCCATGAAGCTCATATCTTATTCAGCCAAGGGGGCAGATAGAGGAGCGAGTTCGGTCGTAGCCGGAGGCAAGCTTGGATGCGCTTGTCATTTTGCGGAGGCTTTCAAGTCTTCTTTCACGGACGCCCCATTTGACGGGTCCTGCCTTTTTGGACCCAAAGTGAAAGACACCCTCACTAGATGTGAGCAGGAGGGTAAGACTTTGTCTGCCGTTGGGGCCTGTTTTTTGCTTCCCACTAGACCTTATCCCAAGGCTCAGAGGGGAGGGAAAATGTGGTTCAGAAAGTCTCAAAAGTCTTCCCCTGCCCATCAGTGTGACCCCCCCCCCCTCCAGGGGCAGAGGAGGGGGGAATTTTAATGGAAGGTGTCGCCGTAGAGGCTGCGGAGGCCCTCGCAATACAGGAGACCGCGAGTCCTTTCGTGGTTCCTCCTACCAACGTCCCTAAGGGATTTACCCGACTGTGTGTTTCCGGAGACAGTCGGGGGTCGATTTTTGGAGCATCTTCAGGCCTGGGAGTCCATCACTCAGGATCGATGGGTGCTTCGTATCATCACCGGAGGTTACACCCCCCCCCCCCCCGCCAAGAAAAATCCCGGACGTTCCACCCGGTCAACAGGATCAGGCAGCAATAGAGGTTTCAAAGCTGTTAGAAAAAGGAGTCATCCAACTAGTCCCCGCAGACCAGATCGGATTAGGAGCTTACTCAAGGTTTTTTTTGGTGCCAAAAAGAACAGGGGACTTGAGACCCGTTCTGGATCTCCGCCGTCTAAACCACTTTGTAAAGAAGTCCAAGTTCCGAATGGTCACCTTGCAATCCATTTTCCCATTGCTGGAAAAAGGAGTATGGATGTGCTCCCTCGATCTCAAGGATGCCTTTTATCACATCAAGATAAACAAGGCCTCCAGGAATCATTTACTTTTCCGGCTGGGAGCCAGTCATTTTCAATTCCGGGCCCTACCCTTTGGTCTCACCACAGCCCCCAGGGTGTTCACCAAGTGTCTGGCAGTGGTGACAGCTCACCTGAGACGTCTAGGATTCCAGGTATTTCCTTATCTAGACGACTGGCTCCTCACTGCCCCCCACCAGGCATCTACTTGTTCAAGCCACGAGAGCTACTGTCAAATTGGGCCATCTTCTAGGGATTTCATTCAACTGGGCAAAGTCTGTATTGCTGCCATCACACCATGTTGCCTTTATCGGCGCAGAGCTAGACTCTGTAGAGATGAGAGCTTTTCTACCGAGAGAGAGAATAAAAGTGTTACAGGCCCAAGTCTTGGTTTTACTACTCCGGGGAAAAGCCCAAGCCAGGATGGTTCTTCAGTTGTTGGGATCAATGGCGGCTACCATTCTTTTAGTTCCGCTAGCCAGATTACACATGTGAATACTTCAGTGGCTTCTTTCGGCCCAGTGGTCATATCAGGAACACCCCTTGTCCCATCTGATTCTCATCACGGAGAGATGCCGGCAGGATTTGCGTTGGTGGCTTCTCTCCAATCTGGATCAAGGGAGACCCTTGAGCCCCCCCGTCCCCTATTGCCACAGTAACCACGGACGCCTTCCAGATAGTGTGGGGGGGCATTATCTGGGCAAGACGGTCCAAGGTACGTGGCAAGACCACGAGGTTCACTTGCATATCCATGTTCTAGAGATGAGAGCGGTGCTTCTAGCGTTGCAGGCACTTCACAGCTCTCTTCCCAGGGAAACTATTGCGATTCTTTCCGACAATATGTCTGTTGTCTGGTATCTGAACAAGCAGGGAGGAACCAAGTCCTACCCCCTTTGCAGAGAGGCCATGAGAGTGTGGAATTGGGCGATCGCTTCCCAGCGCTTTGTAGTGGCAACGCACATTCCGGGAAAGTCCAATGTGATAGCAGACAGGCTGAGCAAAGCTATTCTGATGCCTCACGAGTGGTCCCTGAACGACAGAGTGGCTGCGCAGATCTTCTCCAAGTGGGGCCTTCCCTGCTGCGACCTCTTTGCCAGCCCCCTGAATGCAAAGTGCAGCAGTTTTTTCACTCTTATCCCCCCACAGGGGGAGTCCCCCAGGGATGCTCTAGTCCACAATTGGCCCTCCGGTCTGGTCTACGCCTTCCCGCCGGTCCCTCTTCTACCCAGAGTTATTCAGAAGGCTACCTGCTTGGGAAGCAAAATTATTTTGATCGCACCACACTGGCCCCGTCAAGTTTGGTTCCCCGTCCTTTGGAAGTATGCAGTAGATGGTCCTTGGATTCTGGACCCAGCTCCAGACCTATTGACTCATCAGTCAGGACATCTCCATCCATCCCTACAAACACTCAAGCTTGCTGCCTGGCTCCTCCACTTCCGACCTTAGTCAGACAGCATATTTTTACCCCGGAAGTAGTACATACTCTGTCTTCCTCCCACAAGTCCTCTACTAGGAAAATATACTCTAGTAAATGGAAGAGATTTGCAATTTGGGCTCAGCAACATGATCTTGACCACCTTACAGCCCCGGTGTCGGCGGTGTTAGATTTCTTAGCTACACTCTTTAGACAAGGCTTGGCTGCCTCCACTATAAAGGTTCAGTTGGCAGCAATCTCCAATTATGTCTCATAAGCTGTCCAAAGCCTTTCTGAAAGGAGCCTGGTTGCTGCGCCCTCCGGTTTCGCAACCCGTCTTGCCTTGGGAATTAGATGTGGTGCTCAGAGCTTTGACGTCCTCTCCTTTTGAACCGGCAGCCTCCTGCGAATTGAAATTTCTGTCATGGAAGACTGCCTTCTTGATAGCCATAACTTCAGCCAGAAGAGTATCGGAGCTTCAAGCCCTTTCTGTTAAACCTACTTATTTAATTTTTCATAAAGACAGAGTATCTCTGCGGCTTAATCCTCCTTTTCTCCCTAAGGTCTCCTCTGCTCTTTGTTGCCATCAGTCTATTGAGCTTCCGGTCTTTTTCCCAAGTTTTTCCAACAAAGTGGAATACAAATTTCACCAGTTGGATGTGCATAGACAACTGAGGTTTTATTTAAATAGGACACAACAGGAGAGGAAATCAGATCAGTTGTGTCCTTTTCAGACAATAGAATTGGCAGATCTGTAACTAAGGGCATTATAGCTAAGTGGATTAGAGACTGCATCTCATTTATTTATGCATTAGCGGGTAAGGATCTTCCCTTTCCAGTTGACGCATTCTACCAGGGCTATGTCAACTTCAGTGGCCTTTCATGCTAGACTATCCATAGATGAGATGTGTGCAGCGGCTACTTGGACTTCTCCACATATCTTTATTTCTCATTACAAACTGGACGTGGCATCTAGAGGTCGGGCTTCCTTTGGTTCCACAGTGCTCAGAAGTGTTTTCCAGTGAGCCTCCCAGGATTTAGGTGCTAAGGACGCTGTCCCGTCAGTAATGAATGTAGGTGAGATAGTAGGATCACATTACATCTTTTAGTTATGTACTTACCATAACGATAGATGTATGTGATCCATCTCGCCTACATTCTTACGTACCCGCCCTCCTTCCCCTACCTGTTGGACTTGGAGGAAACTTGTATTCTGAGTTCTCTGAGGATATTATTTTTTCTCTCCTCTTACATATGTATCCTTATGGTATGGTGCATGTGGGAAAATCATATTGGGGCAAACAAGATCTGGGGGTTTGGGCGTGATGCATCCTGGGATACAGGATTAGCCCAGCCAATGAGAGACTTTGTGCTAGTTTTAGTGGCCGAGTCGGAGCTGACTCTCGGCTCCGAACCCCGTCAGTAATGAATGTAGGCGAGATGGATCACATACAAGTACATAACTACAAGTTTTTAGTCCCAGGGGACTCTCAGAACTAAGCAGCGGGGGGGTCTCCACTTACAAATCTGGAAGTAACAAGATACCTCCAAACAGTAAACAATCTCAGTGACTTCCTTTTAAAATTACCAAGCACTTATCTTTTAACCGCCTCTTTTGGGGGAAAGATTGCTCTTCATGCAAAGAACTGGGAACTCATAACCCAGGTTAAATGGGTTTTAAATGTACTGTCCCAGGGATACAGATTTCATTTCCACACGTTGCCAACACCAAATGCGTGGCCAAACCTGCCCCCAAATCAGTGGGCAGAGGCTCAAAAACAAGTACTTTCCCTCTTAAGCATGGGGGCTGTTCAACTGGTACCAGAAGAGAAAAAGGGACAAGGTTTCTATTCCAGGCTTTTTCTGGTACCCAGAAAAGACAAATCATGGCGTCCAATCCTGGACCTGTCTACTCTAAACACCTTTCTGGAGATTCCAAAATTCAAGATGGTGACTCTTCACCAGTTACTTCCTGTGCTAGGCAAAGACGCCTGGTTGGCAACACTAGATTTAAAAGAATCATACCTGCACATCTCAATCAGGGAATCTTGCAGAAGATACCTACGCTACAAAGCAGGCTACTTGCATTATCAGTTCTCTGCACTGCCCATTGGCTTGTCTACTGTGCCCAGGGTATTCAGAAAGTGCCTGGCTCTAGTTATTGCATTTTGCAGGCAAAGAAATATTCATATATACCCATACATGGACGATTGTCTAATTCAGGCAGAAAACCAGGGCATACTTCTAAATCATCTGGCGTTTGTAAAAATGGATCTGAAGTAGTTAACTTCATTTGGTCTGCAACCTGTGGGTATCTGATCCGTCCTCGGATCTGAGCCGGCAGCTTTACCTAGCTAAAAGATCTGAGCTCATAGCTCCTCCCCTGCTACACATCCCCCATACTCAGATCTAGTTTGCTGCGGCTTGTAGCAGCTTCTAGAGACGAGCTCTTAGGCGTGGGTGAGATATTTCCAGTTTGATAAAAACCTTTTAAAATCGTTTTTTTCTAATTTTCTTTGGTGTGTGTGTTTTGTTTAGCTCCCTTTATCGACTAATATATTTAGCGTATTTTTTTTTTGTGGTAAATTTACTTCAAATTTTGTTTCATTCCCTCCCCGTAGTGCGTGAGTGTGTGGTGTGATGGCTGAAGGGCCTAAAGCCATTTTTTCTAAATGCACCGAGTGTGGTCATAAGCTGTCTCCAGCCGATGGCCACACTCAGTGCGTTATTTGCTTGGGGGTGGCCCATTTATCCACCAGCTGCCAGGTTTGTGCGGCTTTCAACCCCCGGGCTATCAGGGATAGGAGGAACAAGCTAATCCTGTTGGGATTGTTGCCCCTGGATTCTTCTTCCTCCTCTCCCTCTAAGGCACTGGTCGCGGCTGCGGCTTCAGTGCCTTCCAATCCCCCCCCCCTTGTTGGGGACTCAAACTCCCTCTGCTTCTCAGGGGGAGGTGGACTCTTCTTCCTCTTCTAAAGAAAAAGAGAGAGGAGGACCGGCACAAGCATAAAAGGCGGGCTGAGTCTCATCCCCGCCAGCGAAGGTAGCTAGTCCCGCTAAGAGGGCTTCTGGTTCTCCTCATTCTCTGCTCCGTTCTCCTTGCTTTTCCCCGGAGCCGGAAGAGGAGTACCGGTCTCCCTCGAGGCAGCCCTCCAGGCCCGCCTCTACTACCTCCTCCAGATCCACCAGAAGCTTAACCGACGCTGATTTGGACCGGATGATGCGTTGTTTCTTGCAGGCTCAAATGCAGGTGGGGGTGCTCCAGCCCCCCCCCTCCGGTTTCTTTACCCCGATCGCTCCTTCTTCGACCCGTTTTAGGGTTTCGGAGTCTTCGGATCTGTGCCGTTTCAGACCCTGGGAACCATCGGCGCCGACTGTCTTGATTACTTCTCCGACTAGGCCCTCGAGCGTGTCGGATCCTAGCTCTCAGGGCCGAGAGCCGAGCGTCGGATCCGTGGGGGTAACTGTCTTCGGCGCCGTTTAAGTCTGAGCACACTTCCCTCTCTGGTCCGACCGCTTTGGCTCAGACGCCGATCCCTGCATCGGAGCTGAGGGGGCTGCTCTCGGAGCCAGGGGAGAGCGGTTCGCCCTCGGCATTTGATGTAGTGGAGAGGGTGCTTTCAAGGACTTCCAGATTCCCGGTCCCCCGTCATCCGGCCACAGGTACAGCCTGCATCGGCGCTTCAGTTGGTTCCCTTAGAGAAACAAGACCCCGTGGGTAAGACCTCCTCGGATAGCCCCACCGAGGAGGTTCCTTACAAATGGAAGTGCAAAAGTAGGCATCTGGACTCCCCTGAGTCCCTCACGGAGGACACAGACGTGAAGGAAGGGGAAGGTTCCCCACGGTCACTCCCTGAGGATGTCTCCTTTGGAGACATCATGGAGATGTTCCGAATCAAAGGAGGGTGGTCTGCCCAAAAACCTTCCTCGGACGAGTCTGTGTTCCTGGAGGCGTTTGATGCAGGCCCGTCTACTTCTTGGGTGTCGCCCCCTGGCTGACCCCCTGGTGGATTTAATTACCACCAGGGCTTGGAAGGAGCCGGACACCGTGGAGCCAATCCCCAGAAGGCCAGACAAAAATACTTAGTCCCCCTTCTGATAGGCTGGCGTGGTCTATAGGTTCTCCAGTGGATGCCATGGTGGTGGCGGCTGCCACCAAGAAGGAACTAGCGCAGGAGAGTTTTTTGTTCCACCCTCAAGATAAGGAATCTCGGACGTTGGACCGTATTGGAAAGTGGATGTTTGCTTCAGCTACCTTCTCTGTAAGGGCGCTGAACTATATGGCAGACGTCATCAGACTCCGAGACTTGATTAAGGAAGACGCTGAAGCCCCCCCCGAAGTTCATGGCGGCCGAGGACAAACACACCTTTTCGGCTCGCATGGCCACTCTGAAATCTATTACTAACACATCTATGTGGCTACTCTCCCATGCCACGGAGGAAGTGGCTAGAGCCAGCGGAGCAGGCATCGCTCTGCTGCGCCATGCCTGGCTCCGCCTTTGCGATTTTGTGGAACCCTTCAAGGCGTCCTTTGCAAACACGCCCTTTGACGGTTCTACGCTCTTTGGCAAGACCGTCCGCGACACGCTGGTCCAAAACGAGAAAGACGCTGTCTGCCGTCGGGCTCCGCTTCTCTAGCCCCCAATGGTCCTTCTCGAGGAACCAGAGGGGACAAAAGACGTGGTTCCGGTAATCACAGCAGTCCCGTCCCGCTTTGGACCCCTCGCCCTTCAGAGGCAGAGGAGAGGACAAGGTGGATGCCGGCCCAGAGGCAGAGGGGGGGGGCGAGAGGAATCTCTGGTCTCGAGAGCCTGTCTCTGAGAGGCCCACGCAACAGCCCTGAGGGCTTACCCGACTGTCCCTCTCTGGAGGCAGTCGGGGGGGGGGGGGCATCTGTCGGAGCACCTCCAAACTTGGGAGTCCATTACTACGGATCGGTGGGTGCTCCGAATTATATCGAGGTTATTCCATTCCCTTTTTGAGTCTTTCCCCCTCCTTTGAATCGCCTCCCCGATGTCCCATCCGATCAAAGGGAGGCAGCAGTTTCAGAAATTTCGAAGCTATTAGAAAAAAAGAGCCATCCAGCATGTCCCCCCAGGCCAGTCCGGATTGGGAAATTACTCCAGGTTCTTTTTAGTGCCAAAAAAGATGGGGGACATGAGGCCTATCCTAGACCTTGCATCTCTAAACCTGTTCATCCCCAAAGAGAAATTCCAGATGGTCACTCTGCAATCTATTCTCCTCTTCCTACGGGAGAACGACTGGATGTGCTGCGTAGACCTCAAGGATGCGTACTACCACATTTTAATGGACAGAGGATCCAGGAGGTTCCTCCGCTTTCGGCTGGGAGCCAGTCACCATCAGTTCAGGGCTCTTCCATTCGGCCTCACCTCAGCCCCCAGGGTGTTAACCAAGGTCATGGCAGTGGTCGCAGCCCACCTGAAACTTCAGGGCATTCGGGTCTTTCCATACCTGGACGACTGGCTCCTCACTGCCTCCACCAGGTATCAGCTCTGCTCTGCCAGGGATTATACCCTGGCTCTTACTCAGCGTCTGGTTATTACTGTAAACCTTCAAAAATCTTCCTTCATCCGGTGCAGGTTCTGGAATTTTTAGGGGCCAAGATAGATACACGCCACTCCAAGGCCTTTCTAAAAACAGACTGGTTGCACAGTTTGTCTCCATGTTTTGGCAATTCTCCAATCCCCAGCCCCACCTACGTAATTAGTCCTGAGAGCTCTGGGCACTATGGCGGCAGCCATCGGTCTGTCGCCCTTTGCGCGACTGCGCATGAGAATTCTTCAGTGCACTCTTCAGGTCCAATGGTCACTTTTACTGCACCCCTTGAACACCCTGATTCCCTTGAGCAGGGTTTGCAAGGACTCCCTTCTTGGTGGCTTCACACTCAGGAGCTGCGAGAGGGGAGACCGTTTCATGCCTCAGCCCCAAGCCACGTTGACCACGGATGCTTCTCGTCTCTGGTGGGGGGAGGCACGCTATGGGCAGAACCGTCCAAGGCATGTGGACTCCCTCAGAGACCGTTCTGCATATCAATGTTCTGAAGATTTGGGCAGTGCTTCTGGTGTTGCAAGCCCTACAAGACCTTCTTCCTCCAGGAACTATTGCAATTCAGGCAGACAACATGGCTGTAGTCTGGTACATCAACAAACAGGGAGGAACCAGATCTTATCCCCTTTGCCGAGAGGCTGAGAGAGTTTGGGAATGGGCGATCTCCACCAACTGCTTTCTGGTAGCAACGCACATTCCGGGCCAGACCAACATTCTTGCGGACAAGCTAAGTTGCTTGATCCTCACACCGTACGAGTGGTCTCTAAACCCGTTAGTAGCGAAACAAATCTTCCTCAAATGGGGTCTACCTTGCTGCAATCTTTTTGCTTCTCCGTCAAGCACAAAGTGCAGCGAATTTTTCGCTCTAATTCCCCCAGTAGGGGAGAGCCCCAGAGACGCTCTGGTTCATGCTTGGTCCCCCGGTCTCCTTTATGCTTATCCTCCGCTCATGACGAAGTTCCTGCAGAAAGCCCATCTGTTGGGGAGCAAGATAATCCTCATAGCCCCATTCTGGCCTCGCCAGATCTGGTTCCCTTACCTGCGGTCTCACAGTATAGTTCCTCCTAGGATCTCTTAGATCCCATTCCGGATCTAATTTCTCATCCTGCGGGATTACAACCCCCAAACCTGGACGACCTCAAGCTCACGGCTTGGTTGATCCAGTTCCGCTGATAGCAAGGACTCCCGGTATCTCATCACCAGTGAAAGCTATTCTGGTAGCAGCACACAAACCTACCAGAAAAATCGACAGTAGTAAATGGAAACGTTTTTCCATCTGGGCCAAAGACAGGGGCTTAGACCCCTTTACTGTCCCTATTCCAATGATTCTTTATTTTCTGTCCCATATCTTTCATCAGGGAGCCAGTGCATCTACGGTTAAAGTACAGTTGGCAGCCATCTCTCATTTTCATGTTGGAGTTGATGTAGGATCACTGGCTTCCACCAGGATTTGCAAAACTTTTTTAAAAGGTGCCTTTCTGTTAAAACTGCCAGTTAAGTCTGCAGTCCCACCATGGGACTTAACATTGGTCCTACAGGCTTTGACGGGCCCTCCTTTTGAACCGGCTGCTTCTGCTCAGTTGAAATTTTTATCTTGGAAAACAGCCTTCCTGATTGCAATAACTTCAGCCAGGAGAGTGTCTGAGCTTCAAGCCCTCTGTATGAAACCCCCTTACCTAATATTTCATAACGACAGAGTTTCTCTCGGGACTAATCCTTCCATCCTCCCTAAAGTAGCCTCTGAGTCGAATATTAATCAGTCTATTAATCTGCCAGTGTTTTTCCCCAATTTCCAGAACAAAGGGGAATACACATTACACAAATTGGATGTACATAGACAACTGCGTTTTTATTTGCACAGGACAGCAACCAACCACAAATCTGATCAATTGTTTGTGTCCTTTGCCAAGTCTTCTCTAGGTAAACCTATTACCAAAGTTACTTTAGCCAACTGGATTGCACAATGCATCATTCAGGCCTATTTAGCTTCAAACAAACCGGTACCTGTGGGAATCCATGCTCATTCAACCAGATCCATAGCTACCTCTACAGTGTTCTGTTCTAGAGTCCCTATAGACATATGTTCAGCCGCTACTTGGTCCTCCTCTCATACATTCATTTCCCATTATAAATTGGATATGATATCCAGGAGTAGGGCTTCCTTTGGCTCCGCGGTGCTCCGGAATATTCTTCCTTGAGGGCCGCCCAAGGTTTCTAGGTAGCTGGGGACTCTGTCCCACAGGTCGCAGACCAAATGAAGTTAACTACTTCAGATAAAGAAGTTATGTACTCACCGTAACGTTCCATCTGAGTAGGTAACTTCATTTGTCTGCAACCGCCCCCCCCCTCCATTCCCCCTAACCAGTTTCGTGCTTCTTAACCATGGGATAGGATTGCTCATGCTGTTAGGCAGTAGGTTACTGGCCTCTTTCGAGGGTCTTGTGAAGTTTTTATAGGCAAATTCGATCTGAGGATGGGGGATGTGTAGCAGGGGATTATGGGTAGGGGGGGAGCTAGAAGCTCAGAACTTTTAGCTAGGTAAAGTTGCCGGCTCGGATCCGAGGACGGATCCAATACCCACAGGTTGCAGACAAATGAAGTTACCTACTCAGATGGAACGTTATGTTGAGTACATAACGTCTTTTTCTAACTTGTCTGGGGTACACCATAAACTAAAAGAAATCGCAACTGGTACCCTGTCAACAGATTACATTCCTGGGTGCAAGCTTGAATACAACTGCCCAGATGGCTTTCCTCACGCCAGAGAAGCAAATTCATTTGATAACTTCAAACAAGTGGCCACAAGAACCCTGCTATCTGTAAGACAAATACTGCAAGCCTTGGAGTTCATGGCCTCCTGCATTCTTTTAATTCCATATGCAAGACTGCATATGAGGAAACTACAGTGGTATCTAAAAAGTCTATGAAGTCAACATTGTCACAGCCTGGAAACAATGATTCCTATCATACCATGCCTGCACCTAGAGTTCCTGTGGTGGGCAGAAGCCTGCCAGCAAAACAAGGGACTACCATTCACACTACCCCCTGTTGCCCACACCCTAACTACAGATGCATCAGACTATGCATGGGGGGCTCATCTGGCAGGGAAGTGCATTCAGGGCAAATGGAACCCAAATCAAGTGCACCTACATATCATTCAAAAAGAAATGTTATCTGTACAGAATGCTCTGACAGCCTTCAAGGATTATATTCTTCCAGGACAACTAATGATAAAGATGGACAACACCACGGTTATGTGGTTCATAAACAAGTGGGGGGGGTACACATTCCTACCTCCTCTGCAGACAAGTCATGGCATTGTGGAGCACAGCTTTGAGCTACCAAGTGCATCTACAAGCTCAATTCCTGCCAGGAAAATTGAATACACTGGCAGACGGACTAAGCAGAAACCTCATTTATCCACACGAATGGAAACTGGAACCACGGATTTTCAGCATGTTGACAAGCGAATGGGGGAGCCCAGACATAGATCTATCCCACAGAACTACCAGTTGGACAAGTTTTCCACAAGGACTTCCCACAAACAAGCCTGGAAAGTGGATGCTCTGTCCTTCAGCTGGAAAAACACATCAGTCTACGGCTTTCCCCCTCTGCCTCTGCTCTTCAAAGTTCTACTAAAAGTCAAACAGGACAGGGATGATTTTGATTGCTCCAGATTGGCCGTGCCAACACTGGTACCCCCTCCTGCGCAATGTGTCACACACATCTCCATGGCACCTGCCTCAGACCCCTTCCCTGCTGTCTCAGCAGGAGAACCAGATTCTGCACCCTCAGCTTCCAACATTGAACCTTGCAGCCTGGCTAATCACTTATTCACCCTTATCATCCCTCAGCAAACCTGTGATGGATGTCATCTTAGAGGCGGGACCACCTAGTACTAGAAAATCTTATGCTGAGAAATGGAAAAGATTCTGTGCCTGAGACCAGGGAAGGCTTTTTCAAAACAAACCATTTCTAAATGGGTAAGCCATTGCATTCATTTCTGCTGTAAGCACCATGGAAAACCTATCCCCCAGGGGATCAGATCTCACTCCACCAGGGCTACATCTACTTCTGCAGCCTTTCTCAGAGGTGTTCCTACCAGGGATATCCTAGAAGCTGCTACCTGGAGTTCTGTACATACTTTCACCAAGCATCATCATTTACCAATTTTCTCTAAATCCAGAGCTGGCTTTGCCACTGCTGTCTTGCAGGGCCTTATAACTGGCCCTAATGCTGTATAAACTCCTCCCAACCATAGCTTTGGGAATCTACCCAAATGTAATGACTGCAACAGTGAAACACGAACATAGTACAGTTGTGTACACTTACCATAAATGTAGATGTTCGAGTGTATTCACTGTTGCAGTCCTGGTTACCCTCCCTCCAGCCCCCTAGTTTTTCTGACTATACCTCTCCTTTCCTTTACTACGCTTAAAAGCCTTTTTGGTGTATTTGCTTTTGGTTGGAGGGTATACCTTTGTGTTTTTGTGTATTTACTCCCCATTAGGGGGGCACCTGACATCTGGGGCAAGAAAAACTGATGTAATGGCGTCGGCTGCATGTTTTATACCCCTGATGACCCGACTTCATGGAAGAAGGGACAGCAACCGACACAGGACCCAAGACTTTGTTAATCAGTCTGACTGAGGGCAACCTGCCAGCAGATTACCCAGATGTAATGACTGCAACAGTGAATACACTCTAACATCTACATTTATGGTAAGTGTACAAAACTGTACTTTAGGTTGCTTTAAGGTACGCCGTACGTCTCACATATGCTCCCCGGGTACAGCGTAGGGCATAAAGGTGAAATCTAGATGTACCATTCTCAGAACTTCTTTGCCACCAGTCTGAATGCCAGATTTATTGTTGGGATCCGTTGGGATGGTTGCTGTTGTCTTTTTTTCCTTTTGTATTGTTGCTTATGGGGTTCATGTCATCCAAGAAGGGTAAATGCCAGTGGAGGAGACAGCTTACCCATAAAGACTGTCACAAGCAGTGCTCATTTTTTCAGGTGTTTCCCAAGACCATAAGTCCTGTTTCATTTGTCAGGCTTTGTCCCAAAGACTTTCAGTAGTAGACTTTCCTCTTTGGCTCTGTATTTAGAGGACTAACATTTTACGCTTTTAGCAAAAGACACTATGGAGGCAACTTCCTGCTCGGAGGGTCAGCCGTCTGTGACAAAAAAGGCCTAGAAGTCTAGGTCTGATTCTTCTGCTGTGCCACATGAACTGGATGGGTCTCCTTTGTCTAGTGAAAGCCCGGAGGATCACCCGGCTCATATGTTGGGTTCCTCTGCTGCGACTGCTTTGGAGTTGGCACATATCTGAATTCACACACATCCCTGGAGGCCTTGCAGATGTCCGCTTTGGATGCTCAGGACAAACTGCGGCTGATTATCACTGAAGGGCATAGGATGTTCCTCAGATTTTGGTTAGAGTTGTTGAATGTAGTCTGGTGTCTGAACCTTCTAAGTTTTTCAGGGCAGATGTCCCATTGAAAAACAAAGAAAAAAAGAAGCATGTTTTTCCTGCTCTTTTTCAGTTCTGTCAGGTATTTTCCAACCTCCCCAAGTCTGAATGGAAGACTTCCATACACTCCTTGCTGGGGACCACTTTTCAGGTGGTTCGCCATTCTGTTAAGTGCAGTTATGATGCAGTATATGCTTCTTCCAGAGTTGCTGCTTTTGATTTTGTTATGAGATATTCCTGGCTTTGACTTCAACCTTTGCCTGATATTAATGCTAAATTGATAGATGCTCCTCTGGATAGCAAGCATTTATTTGGTGCAGCTTCTGATTGTAAGTCCTTTCAGGATAAGGCTTTACAGGAACTTAAACATGTTTTTATTTCTCCCGTGGCTAACTTTTCAAAGAAGTTAAAAAGCTGACCTTTGTAAGCAGTCTCGCCCTTCTCCAAAGTGTGAAAAGTGTGGTAAGAGGGCTACTTCTGCTAAAGCTTCTTCAGACTCCTGTGACTCAAACTTCCTTTTCTTGATAACCAGGTGCTATCTAACTATCCTGTTATTTTCAGCCACATTTCTCTTGCTCTTCATCTTTCCCTGTCCCTTCCTGTTTGTTTAAAATTGGTCTGGATTCCTGGGTTCTGCTCATCCACCTAGATTATTACATGGTGTGGAAATCGGGTCTACTTTATTTGCCCGAAAGCTGAAAAACCCGAATACTAATAGCGCGACACCTAAAGAGTGAACTGCGAAAGTGGAAATATCGAATTCGCATAGTTGGCCCATCTGCGGTATAGCTCCGTAAGGTAAGTGTGCGCTAGTCAGAGACCTTAGGGTTAGGGAGGGGTTAAGGTAAGTGCATAGGTCAGTAGTGTATGTAAGATTTAGCGTAGGGTTTTAAGTGTATGTGTGTAGAATATTTAGTTTGGGTATAGCTCCGAAGGGGAAGTGTGCGGTAGTTACGGACCTTAGGTTTAGGGAGGGGTTAAGGATAGTGCATAGATAGTTGTGTATGTGGAGTTTATTGTAGGGTTAGCAGTAGGGTTTTGGTGCTTTAATTTAGGGTTAGAAGTAGGGTTTTGGTTAGTGTATGTATGCGTTTTTTTTATTGTGTTTGCGTAGGTAGTGTTTTGTGGGTGGTGGGTTGGCCGACTATGACAGTTCAAGGTTTTAAATTCCGTGCTTTAGTACGTTTGACATATTCACTTTTCACTCTATTGCGCTATTTGGATTTGTGTTTTTCATGTTTTGAGTGCATAAAATAGACCCATGGAAATCTCTTCCTCCTCTCATGGGCATTCCTCAGCCCCCCTGGGAACAGTTGGTCTTCTTTCCATGGGTGCTTCAGGATCTTTTGACTCGGAACTGTTCAGGAAGTTCCAGTGTCTGAAAGGGGGAAAGTGGTTTTACTCCAGAATGTTTTTGGTTCCCTGTAACGGGGGCACTTGGATATCCATTCTGGATCTTTCTCACTTAAAATACCTTTCTTAAGGTCCTTTGCTGTAGAATGTTGTCCCTTCAGGCATTGTTCCCTCTGCTTCTTCCTCGGACTTTTCTCGTGCCTCTAGGCCTCGAGGATGTTTATCTTCATATCCCTATTCATCCCCTTTTCAGGAAGTTTTCACATTCCACTGCTTCCTGGCATTTTCTGTTCTGTGTTTTTCCATTTGGCCTT
Organism: Protopterus annectens; assembly: GCF_019279795.1. NCBI lineage: Eukaryota > Metazoa > Chordata > Ceratodontiformes > Protopteridae > Protopterus > Protopterus annectens. Next base: position 410,557,192 of record NC_056738.1, on the reverse strand, counting down.
TCTATTGTCCCAAGTCTATTCACCAAATGCCTTGCTTCTGTGATTGCTTTTTGTAGACTAAGGGTGATTTAAGTCTTCCCTACTTGGTTGGGACAGTCTCTTATTTCAGGCATTCTCTCCAAAGATTTTACTGTAAAATCTTCACTTTGCCATTTCCCTTCTGCAAAGCCCTGGGGTTCACTATAAATTTCAAAATGTCCTTTCTGACTTCTCCACAGTATTGTCTTTCTGGAGTGCAGTGTCCAGACTCTTCCAATGCTGGCATACGTGTCTCCTCCAAAAGGCCCCAACTATAATTTCTTTCTTTCAGTCCCTTCTTCCTCTGACTTCAGTAACAGCCAGTTAATTTCTGATAGCTGTAGGGTTTATGGCCTCCACCATTGCCATCCTCCCATTTGCCAAGCTCCATATGAGAAAATTTCAGTGGTTTCTAAAGTCATTTTGGCTTCAACATTCTCATCCCCTCAATATTTTTAGCTCCTCTTCTTCCATGTCTCAAACTGGAATTTCAGTGGTGGATTCAGCAGCTGACTCGCAATTCAGAGCTTCTTTTTCAGCCCTCTCTTTCCTCTCAAAAGCTGGTCACATATGCTTCATACATGAGATTAGAAGTAACCTTTGGCTCTGTAAAGGTATAGGAAGTTTGGTCGCCTCAACAGACAGACTACATCAGCGTCAAGAGGGTGAGAGCTCTTCTGCTGGCTCTTCAAACCTTCTACCCTCTTCTCCCCAGGACCTCTAAAGCTGTTTACAAATACCACAGTGATGTGGTATGTCAGCAAATAAGGGGGGGGGGGGGGGGTGTGGCATCTTTTTTGCCAGTTGGCACTTCTAGTGTGGGAATTAGCTGTCCAATATCAAGCGACTCATCAGGCAGTTTACATTCCTTCAGGTCTGAACATTGTGGCAGACTGTCTGAGCAGGTCCATAAGTCAATCCCATGAATGGATGCTTCACAGGGATGTGTTTCTGGACTTTGCCCACCAGTGGGTTACTCCTCAAATGATTCTTTTTGTCTTCCTTCTGAACAGACAACTTCCTCTGTGTTGTGCCAGGGTCATAAGTTCTCTGGTTTGGAAGGTGAACACCCTTTCTTTTTTTTTTTTTTTTTTTTTTTTGGAAAGGGAAGTTTCTTTATGCCTTTCCTTCCCCTCATTCTTTAAAGTCCCATTCAGAATTCAGTAGGATGCTGCCACAATCTTGTTGGTGACTCCCTTTTGGCCTAGACAGCATTGGTTCCTTCTGCATTTAGCCAAGGGCTGTCATCGTAAGTTACCTCCTAGGGTAGACCGACTCCCACAAGACAAGGGATCTCTCATCCATCCCTACCTGTCCACTCTTCAACTGACACTGTGGGACTGTGGGTGACAGGATTTTGATTCCGTACAGACACCTTTTTTCTGAGAACGTGCTTAGGGGTCCTCTAGAAGACCAGGAAGTTCTACTTATCCAGACAGAAGAGGTTTTCTGTTGGTGTCTTTCTTGTTACCTGATTCAACTTTGTATGGATGTTCCTTGTGTGAACTGCTCAGTGCTGGGTTGGCTTATTGGCCCACTTAACCAGCTGTTTCTACTTGTCTGCCTTTAGCTTCTAGATTTGAAGCTAAACAATTTCTTAAAGGTGTCCTTCATGCTTGGCCTCCTAGGAACTCTGTTCCTCCTCCCTGGGATCTCGGGCTCTTTTTGAGCCTGCAGCTTCAGCTTCCTTACAGTATTGTTCTTGGAAGGCTGTACTTTTGTTAGCCCTTGCTGCTGCCTGATCAGTATCTGAACTTCAAGCCCTTATGGCTCCTCCTCCTCCTTTAGTGTTCCATAAGGATAAGGTGTCCATTCGTAATAATTGACAGTTTCACATATTGAAGTACCAGCAGCATATCATGGAACTAATTAAATAAAAAGTTGTTGCTTCTAGATTGTACAGAAAGTAAAGATTTACAAGAGTTAATGTATTCTGCAAACCAAGTTAGTAAACATACTTTGCAGTGTGGTTTTGATGCCTTAGAAGCATCTTGCAGGGCTGCTGTCACTGGGTCTGTACTGAGAAGGCATGCTTGGCTGAAGGAACAAATCTGGCCAGATCATGTCAAAGCAAAATGACTAGATGCTCCATTAAACCAGGAACGTTTGGCACAAAAGCAGAAGTTCTTGAAAAGATGGAGGAAAAAGCTGCATCTATGCAAACTGTTAAAGATTTCTTATAGGTGCAGCCACTTGATTCAGTAGGCAATGGCCTTTTAAAAACTGGTCCTTTCCAGTCCCTCCCAGGCCTTTTCAGTCCAAAGCCAGGAGCAACAGACCACCAAGACTACAGTCTCGGGGTATGCAGAGATCTAAACAATGGTTCATTGGTTCATAGGTTGGTACTAGGCTATCAGCCCTAGGGCCTATACAAGGCTAGCCATAACAATTCCCTGGCTATTTCTTCCCACATTATTTACTTTCCTGGACCCCTGTCTAGCAGGGCGACTGACGTGATCCCTGGGGTGAATTTCCTTTCTCCCATCCAATTGTCAAGGTTCCTCTTGAAGAGGTCCAAAGAGGCACTCTGCTTGACATGTATGGGCAATCTATTCCAGAGTCTGGGGAGTCTCTGGGTCAGGAACCTATCCCTCCAGCATGTTTTGTTTATTGTGATGACAAGGTTTAGATCCCTGGAGCGTGTAGCTCTGAGGGATTGGGATTTCTTTAAGTGTAGCATGTCCAACAGCTCTGGGTTTGACATGGCCTTGTATGTTAAGCAGAGATCGCCTCTGAGTAGACGATATGTGACAGAGTATAGCTGGAGTTTTTAAGGCGGTCAGTGTAGGGCATCTGCTTTAGGCCTGTGATTCTTTTAGTGAGGTATTTCTGAGGCCTTTCCAGCTGTTGCAGATGTCTTGAGAGGTACATACCAAATGGGGCGTTGTATTCTATAATGGGTCTAATGAGGGATGAGTACAGTGGGACAATGACCTCCTCCTTTCTGGATGAAAAGCCCTTCGTGATGAGGTGTGCCACATAGAAGGATTTCCTGACTGTTGTGGCGATGTGGTTATCGAAGGTGAGACCACTGTCCACCTGTGTCCCTAAGTCTCTTATCACACTTTCTGTGTTTAGTGTACTGCCACCTATATGGTAATTCATGGATACATGTTTTTTCCCAAAGGGGATAACAATACATTTCTTGGCATTGAGCTTGAGCCCATGGCTCTGGCACCAATCATCTGTTTCTGTAAGGCCCTTTTGTAGAGTATCCACATCATTTGGGGATTCAATAATGGCTCCCAGTTTGCAGTCATCTGCAAACTTTGTTAGCCAGAGTCCCTTAGTGTTGACCTGTACTTCAGAGAAGTAGATGCCAAACAAGAGCGGCCCCAGGACTGAACCCTGAAGTACTCCACTTGTCACTTGTCTGGAGCTGGATTTGGAGTCAGCTACTTTTACAGTGTGGGTTCTATCAGTAAGCCATTTAGCAACCCATTGGGTGACATAGGGATTAATGCCCAACTTAGTAAGTTTATCTATGATTCCAGAGTGGGGGATGGTGTCAAAGGCCTTGGCAAGGTCTAGATAGGCTGTGTGGACCACCTTACCCTTGTCCATGGCTCTGGAGACCGATTCAAAGAAGTCAATCAGGTTCAGGAGACAAGATCGGCCCTTCACGAACCCAAACTGGGTGGGGTCCAGTGTTTGAAGGTTGCCAATGTCTTTGTTTATAAGTTCCATGATAATACGCTCCATGGCCTTGCAGATAAGGCTTGTCAGACTGATGGGACGGTAGTTTCCGGGATCCAAGGTGGATCCCCCCTTGTGGATTGGGATAACTGTAGCTCTGCGCCACTCAGTGGGCACAAAACCTGAGGTGAGGCTATGATTAAACATGACACTTAGGTGAGGTGCCAGTTCATATTGTAGTTCATGTAGCACACAGCCCGGGATGTCATCTGGTCCCATGGATGCTGTATTCTTGGCTTTAGAGAGTGCGTTTTGTACCGGAATTTGGCAATCTTCCGGTATTGAGATGGGCCATTTAGGGGGTGAGAGGGGGGTGAAGTTGGCACTGAATCGATCTGCCAGGATATTGGCAGTATCCTTTGGATCAGTATATTTAATGCCATTCTGTTTTAGCTCAGAGCAGATCTGAGCATTGCCATTTAGATTCTTGACATAGTTATAGAATGCTTTGTGGTTGTCTTTGGAATCTTTGGCAATTTTATTTTCGTAACTAGCTTTGGAGGATTTTATGAGGCATCTCAGTTTCTTACTGAGGCTAGTAAGGAGTTTTGCATCCTGGGATTTTCCTCTTTTCTGCAAAAGTTTCTTCCTTTTGTTGTAAAGTTTGTTTATGGCAGGGGACCACCAGATTGGCTTCCTTTTTTGGATGAGAGCATTTTGGTTCTATTTGGGATGGCACGATTCATGCATGAGTGGATGTGCTCGTACAGTGCCTTAGTGTAGGATTCAGCAGTTGAACTTTCAGTTCCGTCTGCATGGGTGTTATGAAGTTTGTCACTTCTGACTTGAGTAGCATGAAGTTGGCTTTGGAGAAGTTTTTATGGTGGTTTCTTTACTGGGGGTGGGGTGGGATGTGGATGTTAAGGGTGATTAGCTTATGGTCAGACCTGACTAACGAGGGGTGACCATAGGTATGGAGCATTGATTTCCCATGTTGGTAATGACCAGGTCTAGGATATTGGAGCCCTGGTGGGACTATGGATTAGTTGATCCAGGGCATTGGAATTTATGAATTCCAAGAACCGTTGCAAAGGTGTTGGGACATGAGTAGTTTTCCCAGTTAATGGCAGGGTAGTTAAAATCACCCAGTATTAGGGTGTTTGGTTCTATCTTAATATTTTCCAGTATGTTTAGAAAGGTGTAGTGAGAATCTTGGGGTATGGTGGGGGATCTGTAGCAAGCTACAATTTGGATTGCAGTCTTACCTAGTGTTAGTTGCACTTGGAGAATTTCAGACACATTGTGTTGGCCAACTAGCCTGGTGGTGTGAATATCCTTGGTGAATATTGACACTCCTCCACCTTTAGTGTTTCGGTCCTGGTTTGGTGGCCGAAAAGTGTGGTAAGAGTTGTAGCCGCCTGGTATTGCAGGGGTGCTCTCTGGAGCCTTGAACCAGGTCTCAGTTACTGCACAGATATCGATGTTCTCCATTTTTAGGAGTGCCTCGAGAGAGTGCATTTTGAGGTTTAGACTTCTAGCATTGAGTAGCATTACCTTCAGATTTTGCATGCTTGTACCTGTTACGGTGGTGGTTTTGTCCTTTGAAGTTTGCCTAAAAAAGGCACTATAGGGGTGGCAAGAGCCTTAGCCAGTAACTTGAATCCCAGGGGCGACAGGTGCAGACCATCTCTGGCAAAGCATCGTGGTCTGTCAATCATGTCATCCCAGGCAGACAGATACTGGATCCCCTTTGAATGACACCAGAAGCTTAGCCAATTGTTGAAGTCAATCATTTTAGCCTTATATTGTGGTATTCTGGGCGAAGGCAGGATGCTACTCAGGGCTAGGGTCATACCTGCCTGGGCCACATGATCCGAGAGCTCTTCCATGTCTCTTTTCATGTAGTCCAGGGAGGTACGTCTCAAGTCATTCACGCCAACATGGACAATGACAGAGTCATATTTGTACTTGTTGTGGAGTGACTTGAGTGCATGCGTTATGTGGCGGATCCTGGCACCCGACAGGCAGCTGACTGTAATTTTCTCCTTATCCCACCTCAAAAACAGGGAGTGGTAAGCCCCACCCCCTTATGGAAAAAGTTCACAGTGACTTGTCTATCATCCTTCCCAGCCATGCCCAAGTACTTGCACCCTTAGGAGGAAAACACGCCCTGCATGCAAAAAACTGGATGTCCATTACCCAGTACATATGGTTCCTAAACATTGTATCCCAGGGATACAGATTCTACTTTCACTTACTGCCAACCCCAAGCTGGTTGCCATACCTTCCTCCAAACCAGTGGGCTGAGGTTCAAAAGCAAGTACTTTATCTTCAGTATCAGGGCTATTCAGCCTGTTCCAGTAGGGCAGAGGGGAAGGGTTTTCTACTCTAGACTGTTCTGGTGCCCAGGAAAGAGAGCTCTTGGCACCCTATCCTGGATCTGTCAATTCTCAGCACCTTCCTGGTGGTCCCAAAATTCAGAATGTTTACACTGCAAAAGTTTCTTCCTATGCTAGCCAAGGACACCTGGCTAGTCACCCTAGACTTAAAAGAAGCTTATGTGCACGTCTCCATAAGGGAATCTTGCAGGAAATATCTACGTTTCAGGGCAGGCTGTATACACTGTCAGTTCTTCTGCACTTCTCTTTAGCTTATGTACTGCACCCAGGGTATTCACAAATTGCCTGGCTCCAGCCATTGCATACCGCAGGTAGAGAAATATTCAAATTTACCCATACTTGGACGATTGCCTGATTCAGGCGGACAGTCAGGAATTGCTACTTCAGCACCTGGCATTTGTAAAGAGACTTCCAAATTCTCTGGGGTACACCATCAGTGAAAAGAAATCACAACTGGTGCTCAGCCAAAAGATTGTATTCCTGGGAGCAAGCGTGAACACAACTTCCCAGATGGCATTCCTCACTCAAGAAAAAACGGTTTATTTGACCAACTACAAACTAATGGCCACCAAAACCCAGCTATCTGCAAGAAAAATACTGCAAGCCCTAGGGTTCATGGCCTCATGCATTCTACTAATTCCATATGCAAGACTGCATATGAGGAAACTTCAGTGGTACTTAAAATGTCTCTGGTGTCAACATTCTCAGGACCTGGAAACACTGATTTCTGTCATTCCTTGTCTAAGGGCAGCATTCCTTTGGTGTGGGCAGAGGCGTGCAACCACAACAAGGGACTTCCTTTCACTCAACCCATCGCTGCCCAAACCCTGACAACAGATGCATCAGACTATGCATGGGGTGCTCACACTGCAGGCAAATGCATTCAAGGCAAATGGAGCCCAGGACAAATTCCCCAGCGTATCAATCAAAAAGAAATGTTGGCTGTTCAGAATGCTCTGACAGCCTTCAGGTACCTTATCCTTCCAGGACAACTCCTGATAAAGATAGACAACACAGACAACACCAGAGTTATGTGGTACATAAACAAGCAGTGGGGAACCTCATTCCTACCCACTCTGCAGGTTAGCCATGGCCCTGTGGAACACAGCCTTGAGCAACCAAGTGCACCTGCAAGTTCAGTTCCTGCCAGGCAAACAGAATTCACTGGCAGACGAGCAGAAATCTACTTGGACCCACACAATTGGAAAATGAAACCCAATTCATTCAAACTTCTAATCCACAGGTGGGGTACACCAGAGGTGAACCTGTTTTCCTCCCCCACAAAACAATCAATTGAGCAAATTTTGCACCAGAAATAGTCAGTCAAGCGTGGAAAGTGGATGCCCTATCCTTTACATGAGAAAACCTTTCAATTTATGCCTTTCCCCTCTGCCCCTCCTCTCTAGTACTACTCAAGATCAAACAGGACAGACCAAGGACCATCCTTATTGCCCCAGACTGGCCACACCAGCACTGGTACCCACTCCTGCGCAGTCTGATAGCAGTGCCACCCTGGCACCTACATCACACCCCCCCCCCTGCTGTCCCAGCAGGAGAGAGAGATTTTGCATCTACAGCTGCAAACCCTGATACTTGCAGTCTGATGTATCCCCTGAATACACCACCAGCAACCCTCAGCAAACAGGTGCTGGACGTCATCCTTGAGGCCAGAAGGCCTGGTACTAGGAAATCCTATTCAGAAAAGTGGAAAAGATATTGTTCTTAGAGCCAGTCTCAAGGAAAGGACACAGCCGTGCCCATCTTACCTCAAATCCTACATTACCTAGCAGAGCTGCTCCCCAAAGGCCTATTCTCATAAACTGATTCATGCCTCTGCCATCTCAGCTCATTACAATACTGAGCTACCTCTCTTTTCTCACCCTCTCAAGCAGTCCATGAGAGGAGCTAATAATTTATGGGTCCCGAGGAGAGCTCGCACCCCTGCCTGGGACCTTCTCTTTGTACTAGAGAAGCTCACGCTTCCCCCTTTTGAGCCTGCTGCTGGAGCAGAGTTAAAATTCCTCTCTTGGAAAACAGCCTTACTTCTAGCCATCACTTCAGCTAGAAGTGTGTCTGAGTTACATGCACTAATGGCTGTGGAACCCTTCATTATTTTCCATGCTGACAGGGTTTCCCCCAGGACTAACCCATCATTTATGCCCAAGGTGGTATCCAGTTTGGCTTTAAACCAATCCATCCATTTACCAACCTTTTTCCCTAATCCTCAGTGAGTAAAGGGGAAAGGATCCTGCACTCGGACGTCCAAAGACCGCTCAGGTTCTACCTTGACAGGACTAAACCTTTCAGAAAATCTGACCAGCTGCTAGTCAGCTTTGTTACAGGGGCAGAGGGCAAGGCCATTTCAAAGCAAACCATTTCCAAATGGGTAGCACACTGCATCCATTTCTGCTACAAACACCATGGAAAACCTACCCCACAGGGGATCAGAACTCATTCCACCAGGGCTACCTTAACCTCTACAACATTTCTCAGGGGAGTCCCTACCAGGGACATCCAGGAAGCTGCAACCTGGAGTTCTGTACATACCTCACTAAGCATTACCACTTACCTGTCTTTTCTAAATCCAGAGCTGGATTTGCCATAGCAGTCTTTCAAGGCCTGCTAGCCAGCCGTAATACTTCTTGACTGCTTCCACCCTTCCTCAGCTTTGGGAATCAACCCAAGTGTCATGACTGCAACAGTGAAACACAAAGAACATAGTACAGTTGTGTACACTTAGCTTAAATGTAGATGTTCGAGTGTATTCACTGTTGCAGTCCTGCTTATCCTCCCTCCAGCTCCCTGACTTTTCTATACTTTCTATCTATCCTCTTTTTGGCCATATCTTATGGCAGTGTTATTTACTTTTTACTGGAGGTGTTCCACTCCATGTAATTGCTCCCTATTTTGGGGGCTCCTGACATCTGGAGCAAGAAAAAGTGATGTAATGGCGTTGGCTGTGTTTTAAACCCCCTTACGACCTGACTTCATGGAAGAAGTGTCAGCATCCGACACAGAAATCCGAAGACTCTGGTATTCGGGCCGACTGAGGGCTACCTGCAGGCAGATAACCCAAGTGTGATGACTGCAACAGTAAATCCATTCAAACCTCTACATTAATGGTAAGTGTACACAACTGTACTTTCTCCTTGCTGCTTTCCATCAGCAAAGGGATGATCAAATTCATGCCACTGTGTGTGGGCGTTCTTTCTCAGAACAAAGGGTATTTCATTCACCCAGTCCCCAAAATTCTGGACTTCACAGGTTTAATGATCTGTCCTTAATTCCTACTAGGCATCTGTTCACTGAAGACATTGTCTCAATTCTGTAATAAGCCAAAATGTACCACCAGGAACTGCTGTCCTGCAAAGTGGCAAAGGCTTTCTGTTTGATGCTAATCAAAAAGGTTACTTTCTAAGTCAGTGAGATTAGCCGAAGTTTTGGAATGTCTGTTCTCTCTCTCTAAGGAAGGTTTGCCCTGTTCTTCCATCAAGGTATATGCCTCTGCGATTTCTGCATGCCCCCCCACCCCCTTGCTTACTGTCTTTCTCACATGAAATAGTTTCTCAAAGGGCTGTTGCATCTGACCCCAAAGAATGTCCCTTCCCTACTTGGGACCTTGTCATTTGTTTGAGAAACTGCCCCCCACCCCCCCACCCCCACCCCAGTCGTCTGTCTTTGCACGTATAAAGATGCTCACTTGGCAATCCAGTCTCCTGCTACCGTCTGCTTCAGCTAGATGAATGTCTGAACTGCAGACTCAAGCAATGATTCTTTCCTGATCTTCCATAAAGACAAGGTCTCCCTCTGGGCCATTCCTCCTTTTGTGCCAAAGGTTGCATCAGCGCTCTCCTTTCTACCAGGCCATTTACTTTTTAGTCTTCAAACCTACAAAATAAGGGAGAAGCAATCTTCCAATCCTTGGACATTTACAGACTGCTGAGATTCTACTTGCACCAAACCAGATTTCCTAACGGGACAAACTAGCTCTTTGTTTCCTTTGCAGAGGACATGGAAGGGAAAGTCAGTGACTAAACAAAACTCATCTAAATTGATGTCCAATTGCATTGCTTCTTCCACTCCCATTATGGCAAGTACAGTTCTCTGCCCCTTAAGGCTTATTCTTCCAGGGCAAAAGCAATCCCCACAGCCTTTTTAAAAGTGGTCTCAACTTGGTATGTTTTGGAAGCAGTTGACTTGGACTTCAGTGCATACCCTAACAAACCATTTCAACCTTATTGCTACCTCTAGAACCATGAATGGGTTTGTCTTTACTTTCTGCAAAGCCTTGTCTCACCAACTCCTATCACTTGCCAGCCATGCACCCACTCAGCTAACTCTGGGACTCTTCCAAAGACTCAGTGCAACATCAGTGACTCCGAAGAACATAGTACAGTTGTGTTAGGAACTTCTCATAGTTGTAGATGTTCAAGTCGATCACTATTGCATTATTCTTTCTAACGTACCTCTCCCTTTTCTTCAGGTAACTACGATTGGTGTGGATACTCTGTTCATCACCCTTTCTTCCTCTCTCCTCTCCGCTTGCAACTCCTAGAAATTTTCTTTAGGATAGGATTGGTTGTGTGACCCTGCAGGACAGTTGGACCTTTGATCTCCAGGCAATAAAGACCTGAAGATGGTACTGGTTGAACTGATGCTCTTGTGTGGTAGGGAGGGGTGTTTGTTGGCTGGTAGAAGATTAAGTTCTCTGATATTTGTGCTGACCATGGTCTCCTGTGTGAAGGAATTCCTGAAACTCTGTACTCCAGCAGTGAAGTACTCTGAGATCTACAACTGTGGTACTTAACAGTACTGTGGATGGATATCATGTAGGGCAACAGCACCATGGTGTTTGAAGACATTTCTGGTTGAGCCCCCCCCGCCAAAATCATGTGAATATGGAGTTCCATAATGCAGATGTGGACAGGGATAATCTCTCTAGACACCCTGCTGAAAGGACTGTTCAAGGCATGGAAGGAGAAACTAAGACCATGCAGTCTGTTGAGCAACTTTGTCGGGCTCAGGTTTCTAAATTTAGCATAAACTACCCAGCAAAGTATTTGCCCCCTTGTATGTAAACAAAACATATCAGGAAATGGAAACCTTTCAGAATAAATGGCAAGCAAATCCAAAGGAAAACCCTAGGGGACTGTAAGGGCCATGACTGTAAGATGGAACGGCTTTGATTCAGCCAGGCTGCAGAAATCCTCCATCTCCTACCAACCACTTCCTTCCATCAGGTAAAGGCATTTGTTGGAAAGGAGTAATCGATGATGAATGTACCTCTCCATGGTCACAAGTTAGTTTCTGAAAATTTCAAACTGCAGAGGTATTCCCAAAGTTTCAGAGGGCCAGTCAGTCTTTATACCTACAATTTTAAGAGAAATGCAACAGTCAGAAGCCATATAGAATGTCTTGTCTGGAGATGGAAGAATATTGTATTCCACACTTTCTATGCTAAGAAATGAAGGCACATGGAGACCCATTCTGGGTCTGTTCCACATGAACAAGTTTTAATAGTCCCAGAATTCAGAATGCTGATTTTGCAGAGCCTGTTACTTTACTGCCACCTCAGGTATTAGTGGTCACCATAGACCTAAATGATGCCTGCCTTCACATACCCGTAACCAAGTAGCACATGCATTTCCTCAGATTGGCAACAGTAGCAGCTCACGTTTATAGTTTACTTCCACTTCCATGCCACTTGGCTTGCCTACTGGTCCAGAATGGACTCCTGTAATGTCTGAGTTTTTCTATTCAGTTTTGAGAGTTTTATTAGTTTCAAACTCCATGTCCAAAACTATTTTCTCTTTTTTTTCTTTGTCCTGAAATGTTTATGAAAAGGCATCTGTTTATGATGATACAAATTTTCAGGGTAGATCATTTCAGTGACTGCAGGTCTTTTAGTTGCCTTCCTGTTTTCATTGACAGGTGTGCACAAAGAGCATCATGCTGTCAAAAGAAGGTAGAAGCTGTTTAGGATTTATGTCTTTATAACGTCAATTGTGTATTTCATCTGGGTGCTTTAATTGAAAGCAACTGTAGTAGTACTACACTGCCACCCTTGTTGCATATGCTATGATGTCTGTGATATTGAAGACTAGGAGTTAAAGGCTTGGGGGTATGTAACATCAGCTGAAAAATCTGTCATGAAGTCCTGTGGCTTGGCTGTTGATATTTACTATTTATGGTCTGCTGAGTAAGGTGCCCTTAAAATCTGCTTTTGTTTTACACTGTAAAGAACAGTCTGTATTTAACCATATAAAAATAGAAAATAAACTTATCTTTTAAAGTCTGAGTTAATTTAACTGTGTAGTAAATCTAGCAGTTGTTTAGCTTCCATGAGTATAATAAAGGGTGGAATGTGGTCCGTTTCCATTCACAAGGGGAAACTGGAGTGGAAGTTTATAACTCCTTTGACATTTTGTTTATGAAATTAGAGTACATCACATAAAATACTGCTGTTGCCACTCTGGTAGCATAGAGGGGTAAAGCCCTGTGGACTTGCAGACCCAGATTTGATTAGTGGCTCAGGTGACAGAGAAGCTGGGGAGGAGATGAGTGTGCCTGTTCTGGGTGGTGAAGTGTGCGCTTCTCATGGGGATCTCTGGTGGAGTCTTGGACTTGGCGTTGGGAAGCATTTTCAAAGTTGGGGGGAGGGCTGCTTTTGAGGTGGGTTACTGTGCATGCCCCTGTTGCCTACCTGTGCTTCTTGTACAACCACAAAGGCAGCAGTGGAAGGGAGAGTAATGGGTAGGGCTACTGAAGTTTAAAAAAAATGTTGCTAGCAACAACAAAAAAAAAAAACACCTTCAGGAAGCCATGGGGCACTGGGTAGGAGATTTGCAGGATAACTCATGAGTATGAAAAGTGCTCATTAAAAAATGGTGTTTTCTTTTAATCTGTCAAATATTTGTTGCATCACGTTGTATGATAGTGGCCTTTCAGTTGTTGGTAGTGCTAATCTAGACTTATTAATTTGACAGTATGAGTCTACTCCACTGAAGTTTCATTGTGTTTGTGCCTGCTGCAGTAATTTATTGTACAGTTTCTGTTATGGTAAGTAATTACATATGCAGTTTTATTTTAATGTCTTGTAATCACATAAATCACAGGTCTGCCCTGTCTTGATGTCAGTAGGATAGGTTAATGTACACCGGCACAGCAGATTTTATGTACAAGCCATCATCTGCTGCTCAGTTTTTAACATCTCAGAATGTATAATGTAACTGCTGACAAATTAAAATGTTCATTATATTGATGAGGAGATTGTAGTGCATGAAAGTCAGAGTGGACTAGAAAGAGATTCTTTAATGACAGAGCATTGCCATTTAACAATGTTATTGCCCTGTAGAGGTTCTGCAGTCTGTGGACTTCAGATGCCTGAATTCCAGGAAGAAGAAAAGAAAAAAAATGTGTTCTTTTTATGAAGTGAATTCTAACATGATTCTTTTAAATTCCGTTGCTGCTTTTTGTCTGCACGTGTTTCCTACCTGCGTAAGAAGGTGCAGGAAATTCAGAAGAACTGTGTGTAAGCCAGTGTCAACGTGAGTGCAAAATATAACCTTCTCAATAAAAGCTGAATGATGAAAACTTTTCTCTTTTTTAAATTCCATAAAAGCTAACTGTAATATTTATCCTTTTTGCTCTCTCTCTATTTTTTCATTCTTCTGAAAAGTATGCAAAGTACCTGGAGAACCACACAGTTGAAGGGGCTCGAAACGTCTACCAGCGGGCATGTGGATACCATTTGCCCAGGAAGCCAACAATTCATCTGCACTGGGCTGCTTTTGAGGAAGGTCAAGGTATAACAGGATTTCAGACCTTTTTTAACAAGTCCACTGGATTTTGAAACAGTCCCTAAAGCATATTTGACATTACAGATTTGAGGAAGAAAAAAAAAATGTTTTGCTGAATTTAAGCAATTGTATTCAGTTTCCCTCTTTGCTATGCTTTTGTGTTAGAATAAGACAAGTATGCCATAGTACCAGCTGCATTCTGGGGAGACTGTGGCATAATTCCCTTGCAGCAAGACAAAAAGGGGGTGGTTTAAGTTTAGAACATTGCCCCATACCGAATTTCTTGTGTTTTAATTCTGCCTTCATTTTTTGTTCTTATTTTGGTTTCTAATGCTCTCAAGAGCATTTGCAGTTTTACTCCTGCTTTTAGACCGTTGATGCAGGTTTCTGTCTTGTCCTGTGCTAGAATGTCTACTTGGCTCAAGCACTTCTTGTACCACACTCGCCAACTTTACATTATGAAACTTCACTTTGCCATTGTCCCACTGTTGTAAAATGCTATGGGTCTAAACATTAATCCTGAACTACCCTTGATTTTACATATTATATTGTCTGTGTCATGATTGTACTATGCTTGTATGTTGACTGTTCATGCGTATCTTGTCAATATGCTCACAGTCATTGCTTTTTCTAATTGTGTACTCATAACAATTCAGCACAGTATGTATGTAAGTTACTTTCTCTGTTTCTTGTGCAGCTTTTTTCCCTAGACCTTTGCTGAAAAGGGTTTCTACCCAGTCTGACTTTACCAGTCAACAAAAAGCATTAAATAATGTAAATAAGTAATTTGTGAAATATTTCCCCATTTCTTTCAGTGCCTGTACTAAGCTTTTTGCAGATACATGCATGGGGTTGCATGTTAGCCTTCTTTTTTTGTTTGCATGACATTGGAATAGTTCATAACTTAAATATTAGTATTTTTACAGTTGATGGTAACTGCGTGTGCCTACTGTGTTTGAGGACAGGGAAGTGTTTTTTCTGTTTTCATAAATGTTTGCATTTGCTACATCATAATAAACTAAGGCTGCTGTTCCAAAACCAATTTTAGCAAGACTTGAGGTCCTGTCTCTAGTCATTACTTGACAAGAATGCCAGCAGCTTGCTCTTCTGTCACTGAATGTGATGGTTCATATCTTTGGAAGGGACTTGAAAGGGCATATTATTTTTTTCAGGACTTAATGCTTTATTAACAGTTTAACTTTAAACATACACATGCAAACAAACCTCATGCATGATGCACAACACTCTTCTGGTGGCTGGCCCTTTTTGTGTAAGTTATTGCTTGTACACCCTTAACACATAGGGCACAGCCCAATCCAAGAGGTAGAGTATTTCATTTGTAATGTCTGCTTGCCAAAATAGGGTATTATTTACATCTTGTGCATTAATAATTCTTATATCTTTCATGTCAGAGGATAATTAAATGTTTATGGATTCCAAGGTTGTTTCTCTCTTCTCTCAATAACTGTATCTCATATTTCCTTTGGCTCATCTAAATTGGGAGTGGTTGTCCCTGTATCTTACATCCCTTCTTGTTCATTATAGATTGTTTTTCCCCAACCTCCAAATTTTGAATTGTTGCTTCCCATATTTTCTCATTTTCTTTTGCAGTATTGACTTTATTTCCCTTAGGTTTCACCATTGGCTGAGAAATCTCTCCCATGAAAGGCTCATCTTGTGTTTTCCAATGCCTTGTTTTAACTTTATTTAGTATCGATATTAATGCTAATAGACCCATCTGATTGCACTACCTGGTCTTAATGTTGATTGACCTATTGGATAGCTTTACCTCACTTTCTTCATATTCTCCCCCTATAATTTGTTTTGCTGTATTCGCTAGATCCATCCTGTAACTTTTCACGTCCCCAGAACATATGTCTCCAAGATCCCTCCTCTTGACCTCTACATCTCCAGTGTCTTGAATCTAAATTTGGAAACATTTTAATTTATTTATTTGTTTTGTGGTGTATAGAAATTATTTATGCAGACATTTCCAAGCAAATATCTAATTTCCTTGACTTTGTTGCTCTCATGGGATGGAGCATATTTTTATCCATCAATCTTATAAATTAACTTCACCTAGAGTCCTCCTCCAGTTTGCTGTGAACTTTTTATATGTCCCTTCCTTTCATTATCTCAAAGCCTGATAGATCCTTCTGACAGTTCTCTTTATTGGCTTTGTCTGATCTTGCCTTCATTAGGATTTGTACCCAAATCTGTTTTATTTCATCTCCCTGATTAACTTCAGCACTCCTCTGTATTTTAACCAGCGCGTCTGAGGGATATTTTAGGTGTATTTTATTTCCTGCCAGTCCATTACCATCACCCTTCCACCACTCCTTAATTGCTCCCAAATTACTGTTGTACTCCCTTTTAGATACTAATCCTTAGCTAGTGTATTTTTTGGCTTGAAACTAAGATTCCCCATGCCAATAGGCAGCATCTTAGTTTCACCATTTCCTGCCTTTGTCTTTCTATGTTTTAAATGTTTACAGTGTAGCAAGATAATTATCTTCATTGTATTTCCCATTAATTTGTATCCACATTTCCACATCTTCTCTATTACAACACCTTTTCAATTGTCCTTAGTATCAACTCTTTCCAGTTTGACTCATAATTGCTATCCTGCAGGTAATAAATTACTTTAAGATGTGTTATGGAATACTCTTCCAAATTTTGTAATCCCAGACCACCACTCTCCCGAGGGCCCATCAACATTTCCCAACTAACTTTAGGTCTTTTACTTTCCCATAAGTATCATGCAAGTATGTTTTTCAGAGTTTCCCTGTCTGTTTAGCTTGGACTGTAGACAAATACTTGACGATAATATAATAACAATGAATCAATAAACATTTTAATTATTAATGTATTTTGGTCTAGATCAGCATTTTACCACTTCCATCTCTTTTTACTGTTCTGGTAATGTTGGTTATTGGTTTCTGTGGGAGAGTCCTGTGACTTTTGCCCCCATATATTTCATTTTATAGTGTCACCATAGAAAGGAGTATTCCTGAACCATCTGGAAAGCTGGGTTATAGTTTGTAGTTGGTGCCTTTGTTTTATTTTGATTTATTTGAACCCTGCTATGCCTGAAAATTGTTCAGGTATGTTAACTAGGGCTTGGAATGTCTCTATCAGGATTAGTTAGAAATGCTATAACATCATCTGCAAATGATAAGTTTCACTGTTTTCCTCCTCCTTCCCAATCCTGTAGGACATTATTATTATTGTTGGGGGATTTCATAACTTGTGCTGCCTTGATAAACCAGTGCCAGTATCTTAGTTGTATACAGATCAGAAATCCCAGCAAATACATTTTTTTTAATTTTATTCTTGGAGCAACATTAAGATGAATTTGTTGATTTTATTGAAGTTTAATGAGTTATCTTTTTGGTAGCTCTGCGTGATCACTGTTGTTGTCAACCATTTTTTACTATCTTTTATTATATTTTAAATATGAGAAGCACTGGAGATCTTAAACTACAAGAGTTGCCGTTTGTGACAATTACTTCTCACTGACTGTAGTCATCCAGTCTATTTTTTACAAGGATTCAGGGTTCAAGTTGTGCAAAATAATCCTGCTATTTTGTAGATGTCAGTTGTAAATGCCCTTTATAAAGCATCCGTGTTTTGTGTTGTTTTTGGTGCTGCTTCCTGCTTTTAAATGGTTAGTTACTTGCCTTTTTCCCCCTAGTTGTAAGTAGTTCTTCACTTTTGGTTTTCCATTTAAGTATATAAAAAGAAATGCGTCTTCCATGCTGTTACTGAATTATTTGGAAATACTCTACAGCTTAAGTCTGATTGTATGTATGACTACGGCAGACAGACAAGTCCCTCTCACATTTGTAAAATTCCTGCGTGTTGAGAATGCTTGATAATGATTTTGAACTCTGTTTTAACAGCACTACTAAAATAGTCTGTAAGGAGAGTTTTCTTTTTCAGTAGAATTTAGGAGGAGGCTGAAAGTAAATTCTACTCAAGGAAACAGTAGAATGTGTGGGGCAGTCAAGGGGGAGGTCCTTTAAAGATGTTTGACAAGGTTGGGTTATGAAGAAATTGCATAAATGGGAAGTAGAGAAGGAAATAGTAAACTAAAAGTTATTTAATGCTAATGCTTTAACAGCATGGCATTCTGAAAATCCTCTCTCCCGGGTTAATACAACTTTGCCAATTTATGAGGTGAAAACCGTAAAGTCCCTTCTGCTGATGAAGACGCAGGAAAACCCTTGACTGTTAAGAAAACCAGTACATTTTTGGAGTGATTTCTTTTTCTGAGCTTGTTCAGAATTCCGCATAAAGTGTTGTGGTTGCTGACGGGACTGTTTTGGGGGTAGAAGATAATTACTTATAAATTCTTCTTCGTCTTTATCAGTGTATGAGAGTACCTAGGGGAGGTCAGACCCTGCAATACTGAATAAAATGTTGGTCAGATATTACTGTATGGCAGTAGAAGACCCTGCGCAGGCATGCGTCTTGTGTGCAGTACTGTCACAATGTGTCATGTTGAAGCCACTTTGCATCAACAGTTGCATTCGTCCCCACACACACACACACGCACACACACATTTAGTCGGCGTCCAGGTCACTTTAGCTTAAGTACCTTTTCTAAAATTAATGGTATTTTCCCTGTGATTTTCATAGGATGTAGGAAGTTACAGGCAAGGTTTACACCATAATACCAATTGAAATGAATAAATAATCTTGTGTCATCTGCTTCTCCCCTTAAAATTTTATTTGAGAAAAGTGTATGTATGAGAGCCAGAGATGTTCTCTTTGAAAACGATTACAGGAACTTTGTGACATTGTGCCCGTCTTCACATTAACAGGTTGTTATACAACCTACCCTTTTGGCAGCAGTCTGGCCATTGTTTTGTTCCTCACTGAGCTCAAATGAAGTTTAGCCACTGCAGACAGGAGAACCCCTTGTGACTGAAAGTGTTAGATTTGTCAGTCAGCTCCTTGAGGTGGTGGTGGCTGTTGTGGCACTGAATTATGATGAATTTGCCTTAGTTTTCCTGAAATAATAGGAATAATAAAAATAATCCTAACTGATGGATGACTGCAGCAAGACTTATACTTATATGTTTATAAATTATTATATGTTTCACTGGAGTTGGGCATGGCTTCCAGTGATAAAATTCAATTTTGCAGTTGGGGAAAGGGATCTGTGCTTTAAGGGGAGTTCTTCCTTGTTCATGTATGTAGCTTTAAGGAGAGTTCTTCCTTGTTCATTTATGTAGAGTCTTAAAATCTACATGACAGATCAGCCATCTCCTGCTTCCAGGCAGGTGACACAAGATAGGCCTGGTGAGCATGCTAAGTTCTCCCTTAAAGGCGCCAAGGGTATCACCCTGGTTAATGTGAAAAGGTAGCTTATGCATTCCTGAGCGAATTTATCATACTAGGTGTCCATGTTTGCTTTTGAAAATTCAACCCTTAGGACAGGTGTTTGTGAAATTTAGTTTTGGTTGAAGGTAGAGGACCCCTTTTAGCCATAAATGTTGAGCATAAGTCATCACTGTGGAGTCTCTAAGATTCAGAATGTAGGAATTGAGGCTCCTGATCTGTTTTCATAGCCAAAGTGCTTCAAGCTACTAATTTTTGCTTAGGAGCCTCTGGAACCTTTTCAGATGTGCAGTATGTGTAGACAAATTTACTCCAAAACAGGGTACTGTGATGCATGAAGAAGGATTTTGTTTTTATTTAGATGAGTTACCTTTGGATATTAGTTGGGTCAGATAAGTTAGAAGAATTTTCCAGCCGCTGGTGGGACGTGGTGGTCCTAGGACAAGGAATTTTTAATAAAGGTACCAATATCTGTGAGTCAGTCTGGGGAGCCGTGATTTTTGTGCTGTGTGGGTCATAGAACACCCTTGTTTTCCAAATTTAACAGTTCTGCATTTTTTTAGCATTTATTTTAAGTACCAAAGCAAAAAATACAAATCAAGAGCAACGCAATGAAGGGCATATAAAGTCACCTTAGAAAACACAGTCCTGTGATCCAACGACGAGAAAATGGAAAATGTTCAACAAGAAAAAAGTCAGTCCAAAAATCCAAGAATGATAGCCCACAAACAAATGGTTTAAAATCGATTTAATTCAGTGCACAATGGTTAGCGCTTTCGCCAATAGCTTCATCAGACCAATACTAAACATTACATCCTAGTTTAAATAATCAAAATGGTGGGAATATTTAATATATATTTAAAGGAGTATCACATATATTATAAAAGCATAGTCTAAGAGCATCAGCGAACTAGAACCTTAACATCCATAAAATACAACATAAAAACCTACATATAGTAGTATAATCTATCTATCATATACAAAATAGAGTAAAAATATCTATACATTAAAGGAGTAGGTATATAAAAAATCTTGTACTTATATGATAAAACAATTCATATCTAAATATTGCAAGATATGCCAAAAAATACATAAAAAATACATGTATAAAGAGTGCGCATACATATATCTGGATATATGTATGTGCACTCTTTATACATGTTAAATGTTAAAGCAGAAGAAGTCTTAAAGAAAATGGAGGATAAGGCAAAATCTATGCAGACGGTCAAAGATTTTTTACAGGTTCAGCTCCCTCGCTTCATCAGAAATTGGCCAACAAAAAATTGGTCCTTTCCACCTACTGACAGACCACAGAGGAGTAAATACAGACGCCCAAGAGGCAGAGGACAACCACAAACCCACTACAAACCTCGACAATGGGGCACTGCAACACAGAAGGGGGGAGAAGACAGGCCCCAAACTACTAGAAGGCAAACTCAATGACTTAAACCTCATATGGCCAAGCAAGACTCTCTTGGCAGCTCCCTTGGGAGGAAAATTAGCACTTTTTTCAGACAACTGGCGCATCGTCACAAAGGACAGATGGGTCCTAGACATAATTTCACAAGGATACAGATTCCATTTCCACACCTTGCCAACGAAAAGAGGAATGCCAAACCTGCCACAAAATCAATGGGCAGAGGCACAAAAACAAATGCTCTCATGGACATTCAACTGGTACCTACATGGGAGCAAGGCCAAGGATTTTAATCAAGACTCTTTCTAGTCCCCAGAAAGGACAATGCCTGGAGACCAATTCTGGACCTTTCAATTCTAAACACCTTCTTACAAGTACCCAAATTCAAGATGCTAACACTACAGCAGCTTCTTCCCATGTTGGGTAAGAAAGCATGGCTAGTAAAGTTGGACCTCAATGAGGCATACCTGCATGTCCCTATCGGACAAAATTGCAGAAGATACCTCCATTTCATTGCAGGTTCAACCCGTTACCAATTCTGTGCACTGCCCTTTGGCTTATCCACTGCACCCAGGGTTTTCACAAAATGCTTGGCACCAGTAATTGCATACTGCATACAGAGGAATTCAAATATACCCATACCTGGACGACTGCCTCATCCAAGCAGAAAGCAGGGGCATCCTCTTACAACATCTGGCTTTTGTAAAACATCTTCTAAGTTGCCTAGGGTACACAGTAAACAAAAAGAAATCAAAACTAGTACCCTCACAAAATATAACGTTCCTGGGTGCCAGCTTGAATACAACGGCCCAGAAGGCTTATCTGACTCCAGACAAACAACTACAACTGACTCAATATTTCAAAACAATGGCAACAAAGACCCAACTCCCTGCAAGAAAAATTCTGCAGGCCTTGGGCTTCATGGCATCTTGCATACTACTAATACCATTTGCAAAGCTGCATATGAGGAAATTACAGTGGTACCTAAAAAGCGTATGGTCTCAACACAGCCACAGCTTGGACACAATGATATCTCTCATTCCCTGCCTTCAACAAGAGTTTCTATGGTGGTCACAGGCATGTCACCTCAACAAGGGTCAGCCTCTCACCTTGCCCCCAGCCAGGCAAACTATGACAAACAGATGCATCGGACTATGCCTGGGGGGCACACATGGCAGGACAGTGCGTTCAAGGCATATGGACTGCAGATCAAAGGAATCTGCACATCAATCAAAAAGAGATGCTAGCTGTACAGAATGCCCTGACAGCATTCAAGAACCTCTTGCATCCAGGACAGCTTACAATAAGGATGGACAACACCACAGTTATGTGGTACATAAACAAACAAGGGGGTACACACTCCTACCCTCTATGCAGGCAAGCAATGACCTTGTGGAACACAGCACTGGCTTACCAAGTTCAGCTACAAGCTCAATTCCTGCCAGGAAAAAAGAACACATTGGCAGACGACCTCAGCAGAAACATCATGGATCCCCACGAGTGGAAACTGGATCCACAAGTATTTGCAATGATAACTCAAAAATGGGACCACCCAGACATAGACCTGTTTGCCAGCCCCCAAAACTATCTGCTAACAAAATTTTGTACAAGGGCACTTCACCATCAAGCTTGGAAAGTGGACGTACTCTCATTCAGTTGGAAAAACCTGACAGTATATGCCTTCCCTGCATTGCCCCTTCTCTCGAAGGTGCTTCTGAAAGTCAGGAAGGAGAGACCCAGAATGATACTCATAGCCCCAGACTGGCCACGCCAGCACTGGTACCCACTATTAAGGAATATGGCCCAGGGCCCACCTTAGATTTTTACCACAAATTGCTCATTTGCTCACACAGCAAGACAATCAGATTCTACACAGCCAGCTCAAAACCTTAAATTTGGCTGAGGGAGATTCGTGTGTGTGCAATTGTGTGTGAGAGAAATGTCCCTTTAGGGTGGGAGGTTGGCATAATGGTTAAGGTGTTTACCTTACAAACACAAGGTGCAGGGTTTGATTCTCACATGGGATAATTGGCTAGAGTTAAAATGGCCCACAATGGCTGTTAGCCTAGTACTAATCTATGAACCTATAATGAACCTAAGCAACCAGCCAGCTCCTCTTACTCAAGCAGTTATGGATGTCTAGGAGGTCCAGCACCAGGAAGGCCTACTCGGACAAATGGAAAAGGTTTTGCGCCTGGAACCAAGCTAAAGGCCAAAATACCCTTCAGCCTCACATGCCTCAGATTCTACAGTATTTAACTGAGATGTTGCACAAAGGACTTTCTTTTTCATGTATTAAAATCCACGCCTCAGCTATTTCAGCCCACTACAACACGGATCCACCCTTATTTTCACATCCGCTTCTAAGGCAGTTCCTCAGAGGGACCAAAAACATTAGGCCTCCCCGGAGAGCACCTACACCAACCTGGGACCTCAACTTTGTTCTGGAAAAACTTACGCTACCTCCTTTTGAACCAGCTTTCTCTGCTGATCTAAAGTTTATATCACGGAAGACTGCCCTGCTGCTAGCAATAACTTCAGCCAGAAGAGTCTCAGAGCTTCAGGCACTAATGGCAGTAGAACCTTTCCTAATTTTCCATCAAGACAAAGTTTCTCTACGAACTTAACCCTTCCTTCATGCCTAAGGTGGTATCCAGTGTGGCTCTAAATCAAACCATCCACTTACCCACCTTCTTTCCAAATGCACAGAACAAAGGAGAAAGACTCCTGCACTCCTTGGACATTCACAGGCAACTACGTTACTTCTTGGATAAAACTAAGGATGTAATGGGATCCTATCTCGCCTACATTCATGACAGATGGGTTCGGAGCCGATCCATCGGCTCCGACTCTGCAACTTATACACTAGCACGAAGTCTCTCATTGGCTGGGCTACTCCCTATCCCAGGATGCACTACACCTGCTTCCCCAGATCTCGTTTGCCGCTTTACAAGCTGGACGTGGTCTCGACTTGGCTGGAGCTAAGTGGTTCTTTTTACCTTTATTGGTCTTTGACCTTGGGGTTTTTTGTCATATATTAACCAAACAGCTGTTTTAACAGCTATTTCTTGTTATTCCTTACTATTTGCTACTTTTGAGTGTTTGAGTGTCTTCTGGTACTTTATTTTTTCAGTCGGGCAAGGCCCGTTTAAGTTAGAGGGCCTTTGCCCTACCTTTGTGTGCTATTTAACTTTTATTACCTTTTGTGGTTAATTGTTTTCGGGCCAAGCCCGTTTAAATTAGAGGGCTTTGGGCCGTTGGACTTGTTTTGTCTGTTTGTTTGTGAGGTAAAATTTTTTCTTAAGTACTCGCGCCAGTGTGTCTCGCGCTTGTCAGTTGGCGCAATTTTGTGATAGTGCTTACTAATTGTGGTAAAGTCATACTTGTTTAGGGCCTGTACTATGTCCAAGGAACACAAGTCAGGTTTTAAAAAATGCACTCGGTGCAGTTATAAAATGTCCATCACAGACAGTCATTCAGTCTGCGTTTATTGTTTGGGACCGAAACATCTACAAGAGACTTGTAGCGTATGTCATGCTTTCTCTGCTAGAGTTCTTCAAGAACGCAAGAACAAGTTGATATTGAAAGGGCTTATAAAACCTTCGTTTGAGGAAGCCTTAAATCCTCCTGTTGCTTCCAAAAAGAAAAGATCGTCGGCACCAAGTCCGTCGGAGCCGACTTCTAAAAAGACTAAATTGACCTCTTCTTCCTCGGCTCCACTGACTTCGGGGCCAAAGGGTCTGCCTCGGTACCTCCTACTTCGGCTCCATTGCCTTCGGAGCCGCAAGTTGGAGTATCGAGAGGTGAATCACCTCCATCGGTTCCAATGGCTTCGGAGCCAGTGGAAGTGTGCAGCTCAGACTCTTCCCCCTCGGCTCCGAAGAAGGCTCCTTCGGTGCCGATGGTGGTCCATGATGTGGTGGAGTCGGCGCCGACAGTATTGGAGCCGTTTCGGAGCCGGTCCCCTTCTCTTTCGGAGCCGAGAGGAAAGTCTTCTCGAGTGTCTACCTCCTCTAAATCCTCGAGACTGTCAGATTCGGACCTGGATAGGGTTTTACAGAGGCTTTTCCAATCTCCAGTGTTTACTAAAATGGTCTCGGCTCCAGCACAGTTTGCTTCGGAGCCGATCCCCCCTCCAACACATTTGATTCCTCCTCCAACCTCTTCGGAGCCGTTGGAGCCGGTTGTGGTGGAGCAATGTGGAGCCATACAGTCGGAGCAGAGACCCCTTACAGGCCTTCGGCTCGACTATGCTTCCTACCCTGTCCTCGGTTCAGGGTTTGGTACTGCACCTCTTCAGCCGGGCCCGAGGGAATACTTTGGGATTAGGTGCTTGGTGCCTAGTCTGCCTGTCGGAGCATCGGCTGCTGGAATTCCCAGTGCCATCGTGGCCTCTAGACCAGTGACCTCCTTGGATTCTGGAGGTCCGGCCTTTGAGGCCATGAGGAGCGCGCTGGCCATGCCTTTGCTGGTTCAACAAGGTTCTACCTCACCGTCCCTAGATTTGGAGACTGGTGCCTCTGTTGTGTTGCAGCCCCCCGGCAGCGGGGCCCCAGGGCCTGAGGATACCCCCATCGGGGGTTCCCTTCTTCCGGGTGGTCCGTCTGAAACTGCTTCGGACGAACCCCCACGGAAGAAATTGTGTAAGAGGAAGCACGTAGACTCCCAAGATGAGTCTATTACATCGGATACTGACCTCGATGACGCAGAAGGGTCCCCCAAATCATCTTCGGATGATATCTCCTTCTCAGATATCTTGGAGATTCTGAGACAGAGAGGTGACTGGCAAGCCAAAACCCCTTCAGCTGAGGAGTCAGTCTTCCTCAAGGCCTTTGGGGCCCAGCCTTCCGCCTCCTGGGTATCTCCGCCCTTCGATGAACTCCTTGATTTGGTTTCTCGAAGGGTGTGGGAACACCCTGATTCTGTGGAACCGGTGCCTGCGAGGCCCAATAAATTTTGTCAGCCCCAGAAGGAATTTCTCACAAAGGGTGTGCCTGTAGATGCTTTGGTGGTGGCTTCTGCCACACAGCAGGACGTGGCAGAGGCTTCGACGTCTATTCATCCTCCTAATAAGGATTCTAGGAGTATGGATAGATGGAAGCGTACCCTGTCCTCAGCGGCCTTTACCCACGGTCGCTGAACTACTTATGTCATTTTACGAGGCTCCAAAGGGATCTTCTCAAAGAGCTAAATGACTCTCTTGTTGGTAATCTACCTGAGGCGCTGGCACCGACTGTTGGCGCACAGATGACTACCCTCTTTTCTATTGTTAACTCGTCCATGAGGCTCATTTCGTATGCGGCCGAAGGGGCGAGTAGAGCAGCGGGAACAGGCGTTGCCCTCAGGAGGCAAGCCTGGTTACGCTTGTGTTCGTTCACGGAGGCCTTCAAGTCTTCCTTCGCCGACGCCCCCTTTGATGGGTCATCTTTGTTTGGACCCAAGGTGAAGGACACACTAACTCGGTGCGAGCAGGAGGGCAAGACTTTGACTGCCGTTGGGGCCAGTTTTTCCGCTCCTTCCAGGCCTTATCCCAAGGCTGGGAGAGGAGGGAAAATGTGGTTTAGAAAATCTCAGAAGTCTTTCCCTACTCCACCCAGTGATTCCCCCTCCAGAGGCGGGGGGGGGGGATTTTGGAAGACGCCACCCCAGAGGTGGCAGAGGCCCCCGTAACTCTGGAGACCGCGATTCCTTTCGTGGTTCTTCATACAACCAGCGTTCCTGAGTTGTTGCCCGACTGTGCAACTCCGGAGCCAGTCGGGGTCGCTGGCGCACCCACAAGCTTGGGAATCCATAACAAGCGATCGGTGGGTGCTTCGCATTATTACCGGAGGGTATATCATCCCCTTCAACAAACCCCCCCTTTCTTTAAGGGAAATCCCGGACGTACCACCCAGTCAGCGGGATCAGGCAGCATTAGAGGTTTCAAAGCTGCTAGAAAAGAGCCATCCAGCCTGTCCCCATCGACCAGATCGGATCAGGAACTTACTCAAAATTATTTTTGGTACCAAAAGACAGGGGACTTCAGGCCCATTTTGGACCTCAGTTCATTGAATCGCTTTAGTAAAGAAGTCCAAATTCGAATGGTCACTCTTCAATCTATTCTTCCTTTGCTGGAAAAGATGCATGGATGTGCTCCATAGATCTCCAGGACGCTTACTATCACATTCCCATAGCTCAAGAGTCCAGGAGACATTTACGCCCGCCTCGAGCCAGTCATTTTCAATTCCGAGCACTGCCCTTTGGTCTCACCACAGCCCCCAGGGTGTTCACCAAATGTCTGGCAGTGGTAACTGCTCACCTGAGAAGTCTGGGATTCCAGGTGTTTCCTTATCTAGACAACTGGCTCCTTACTGCCACCTCCGAGCATCTACTACTCCAAGCGCTCAGAGCCACGTTCACCTTGGGCCGTTTCTTGGGGATCACGTTCAATTTGCAAAAATCTGTACTACAGCCATCTCAGCGTATTACTTTCATAGGCGCAGACTTAGACACAAAAAGAATGCGCGCCTATTTACCGGCAGCAAGAATTCAGGTCTTACAAGATCAAGTCAGATCCTGTCTCCCCCTACAAAGAGCCCCGGCCCATCGGATCCTACAACTGTTGGGCTCGATGGCGTTGACCATACTTTTAGTTCCCTTGGCCAGACTTCACATGCGAATTTTACAATGGCTACTGTCGGTTCAATGGTCCTATCAGGAACTTCCCTTGAACCACTTAATCATAATCACGGAAAGTTGCCGTCGAGATCTACATTGGTGGCTTCTCCAATCAAATCTCGACCAGGGGCGACCCTTTATACCTCAACGTCCCATTGCCACTGTGATTACAGACGCCTCCCAGGTAGGGTGGGGGGGTCATTACCTGGACAGGTCGGTCCAAGGCACATGGCAGATCCAGGAAACGCATTTGCATATCAATGTCCTGGAGATGAGAGCGGTACTATTGCTACTCCAAGCTCTCCATCACGCTCTCCCACAGGGCCCGATTACTATCCTATCCGACAACATGTCGGTGGTGTGGTACATAAACAAGCAAGGTGGAACCAGGTCTTACCCACTATGCAGAGAAGCCATGAGACTTTGGCACTGGGCGGTAGCTACCAACCGCTTTCTAATGGCAACGCACATACCGGGGAAGTCCAATGTGATTGCGAACAGATTAAGCAGGACCATTCTTTTACCCCACGAGTGGTCCCTCAAACAGAGTATAGCTGCGAAAATCTTCGACAGATGGGGTCTTCCTTGCTGCGACCTGTTTGCCAGCCCTCACAATGCGAAATGCAGAGAGTTCTTCACACTGTTTCCTTCTCAGGGACAGACTCCCAGGGACGCTCTGACTCACATTTGGCCCCCTGGTCTTCTCTACGCCTTCCCTCCGTTCCCCCTCCTACCGAGGGTGATACAGAAGGCCATGGAGAGCGAGATGATTTTGATTGCCCCGCACTGGCCTCGTCAAGTTTGGTTTCCCTTCCTACAGAGGCATGCGATAGAAGGTCCATGGTTTCTGGATCCGGTGCCAGACCTGTTGACTCACCAGTCAGGACGGCGTCATCCGTCTCTCAGGTCCTTGAAGTTGGCAGCATGGTTACTCCACTTCCATCCTTAGTCTGAGACAATGCTCTTTCGCCGGACGTGGTCCACATACTGTCTTCTTCTCATAAACCTTCCACCATCAAACTTTATTCCAGTAAATGGAAAAGGTTTGCCTTCTGGGCTCAAGAACGGGGTATAGATCCTCTCACTGCACCAGTATCGGAGGTTCTGAATTTTCTGGCCTCCCTTTTCAGTCGGGCTCTTCAGTTTCTACCATTAAGGTTCAGTTAGCAGCGATCTCTAATTTTCATGCTTCTTTTGAACCTTCATTGATGTCTCACAAACTTTGTAAGGCTTTTCTTAAAGGGGCTTGGCTCCTTAGGCCTCCTTTATCTCAGCCTGTCCCCCCTTGGGATTTGAATATGGTTTTTGCTGCCCTAACTGCCCGTCCTTTCGAACCAGCTGCTACTTGTGATTTAAAATTTCTGTCTTGGAAAACGGCCTTTTTAGTAGCCATAACATCTGCTAGGCGAGTTTCAGAACTTCAAGCTCTTTGTTCTGATCCTCCCTATTTGATTTTTCACAAGCATAGAGTTTCATTGAAATTAAACCCTGCATTTATACCAAAGAATGCCTCCTCTTTCTGTATGCAACAAACTATAGAACTCCCTGTCTTTTTCCCAGAATTCTCCAATAACGCAGAATATACTTTGCATCAATTGGACGTACATAGACAACTACGTTTTATTTGAATAGAACCGCTCAAGCGAAATCAAATCAATTGTTTGTTTCCTTTGCAGTGAACAAATTGGGTCAACCAGTAACAAAAGCCTCCATATCTAAATGGATTAAAGATTGTATCATTTTTATTTATTCACAGGCTAATAAAGACCTTCCCTTTCCAGTCAAGGCTCATTCTACCAGGGCAATGGCTACTTCCGTAGCTTTTCACTCCAAGTTATCAATAGATGATATTTGTGCTGCGGCAACCTGGACTTCTCCGCACACTTTTATTTCTCATTACAAATTGGATGTGGTTTCTCGAGGCAGAGCTTCCTTTGGTTCCACAGTTCTCAGGAGTGTGTTCCAATGAGCCACCCGGGATGTAGGTGCTAGGGACGCTGTCCCATCTGAAACATGAATGTAGGAGATAGGATCCCATTACATCTTTTAGTTATGTACTTACCATAACCGGATGTATGGGATCCATCTCGCCTACATTCATAAGTACCCACCCTCCTTCCCCCTTCCATTTGGATTTAGAGGAGCTGTAGTCACTTTTTTCTTGGCGTTCTTTCTTGAAGAACTTTAGTTGGTTATAGTGACTACTAGTTTTTTCTGTGTTTACATGGGTGTATGAAAGCGAACAAACAAGATCTGGGGAAGCAGGTGTAGTGCATCCTGGGATAGGGAGTAGCCCAGCCAGTGAGAGACTTCGTGCTAGTGTATAAGTTGCCGAGTCGGAGCCGATGGATCGGCTCCGAACCCATCTGTCATGAATGTAGGCGAGATGGATCCCATACATCCGAAGTTATGGTAAGTACATAACTAAAAGTTTTCAGAAAATCTGACCAGCTCTTTGTATCCTATGTTGCAGCTTCACAAGGGAAGGCTATATCAAAACAAACCATTTCCAAATGGATAGGACATTGCATTCGTTTTTGCTGTACCCATCATGGAAAACCAGTTCCTGCTATCATAAGGCCCCACTCTACCAGGGCAGCAGCTACATCTACAGCCTTCCTCAGGGGGGTGCCAACCAAGGATATTTTGGAAGCTGCAACGTGGAGTTCAGTACACACCTTCACCAAACACTACCACTTTACTCTAAGACTAGAGCTGGCTTCGCCACTGCAGTTCTGCAGGGCCTTCTAGCCTCCTCTAACCCTCTTTGACTCCTCCTCCCATCCTTAGCTTTGGGATTCTACCCAAGTGTGATGACTGCAGCAGGGTAACACGATGAACATAGTACAGTTTTGTACCTACCATAAATGTAGATGTTCGAGTGTACACCCTGCTGCAGTCCAGGTTACCCTTCCTCCATCCCCTCTGACCTAACTAACTAAATCTTTACAATACCTTTGTGATGTATTTGTTTATAACTGGAGGGATGTTGTGTTTGTGCTAAATTTTTTACATTGGTACCAATTACTGACCACCTTTTGGGGGGAACCTGACATCTGGGGCAAGAAAAACTGAAGAAAATGGCGTTGGTCGTCAGGGAAGATGCGACAGCAACCGACGCTGGACCAAGACTTTGGAATTCAGGCCGACTGCGGGACCGCCTGACGACAGGATAACCCAAGTGTGATGACTGCAGCAGGGTGTACATGCGAACATCAACATTTATGGTAGGTACAAAACTGTACTTTGTGACTCGTATGATAATCCTTGGAAGGGGAATTGACACTCTTGATTGTAATTTCTGTGACTGTAGCTAGTGTAAAATCAGCACTACATTTATCTGATAGTATGTTGGGAGGTACCCTTTGGGTTGGAGTGGGTATTGTCATTTGTGGATTAGCTCAAAGCATTGTTTGGTGTTTGTTTCCTGGGATACATGGAGTGGTTTACAGTTATTCATGGATCTGATATTTTCTTTGACCACATTAACGATTGGGTATATTGGATCCAACCTGATCCAAAGCTGGCAACTTTTAGACTCTTGGATCCAAGGTTGGGGCTCTTCCCCTGTATAATGCCTCTCCAGCTTCACTGTTCCTCAGATCTGGTTTACCGCTTGTAAGACCCTAACACGATCCCAGGGCTCTTCACTTTCATTTGACTCTAACAGGCAAGTCTAGGTTTTTGACTATAGCATTAATACATTTCCTTCTTTCTTGCTGTTAACATTTCTTCACCAGTAATACACTTTCACATACCTTTTTTCCTGTGTTTTTTCCCACATTTCCCTTCTACCGCTTATATTAAAAAAAAAATAAATAAAAAAAAAAAAAAGTAAAGAGGGGGGGTATTTCCTTGATGTCCTAGTCATCTGTTGCAGTATTCTTTACATGAGGGAGTTGCCTGCCACAGCGACCCAACGTTGGCCAGTATATCAACGTCTTTTACTACTGTAGAGTGTGCAGTATATCTGACATTGACTACTATAGGACATAAGCCATAAAAGTGACGTAGGCACGCAGCATCCTCAGAACTTCTTTGCCGCCAGTTGAATTGGCATTCCTGGATGTCCCTCTACTGTTTGGAATCATTTTCTTCATAAAGTTAAATGTCCCATTGGAGAATCCTTTTGTCTTTTGCTACTGTTTCTTTTGTAGAGGTTAATGTCATCCAAGAAAGGGAAGTGTGACTGGGGAAGGCAAATTCCACACAAGGACAGCCATTCCCAGTGCACTTTGTCTCTCTGGTCCCACCAAGACCATAAAAATTGCTCAATTTGTCAATCTTCTTGCCCACGACCCTCCATAGCTGGCTTTCTTTCCTCGCTGTCTACTTGGAGAATCACCAATTTAAGCTCTTAGCTAAAAGCATGATGGAATGTTCCTCAGACCTGACGACTGAGCATACTAAGGGGAAAGCCAAAAGGCCTAGGTCCGAAGCAGAAGCTGCTCCTCTTCCTTTGGACGTCTCTCCCGAAGCACATGAGAGCTTGGAGATGCTCTGTGTTCTAGATCTGGACCCACAGGCCGAGCCAGTTTTACAGGCCAACTAGGACCTAGACGTAGGCACGTCCAGAGAGGCTTCATAGACATAGTCTTCCGATGTCCACGGGGAACCTAGGCTCATTGTGTCTGAAAGCCCTAGAGGAATCGCCCACATTGTAGTGAGAGAGGATGTTGTCAGATTTGGTTGAATGTAGGCTAACGTCAGGCTCTCCTTGTTTGCATCAGATGGATACTCCTGCACAGAAAAAAACAAAAAAAAATTAAACACTCCTTCCGCTCCAGATCCCCAGAGGGAGTGACAGAATTTTACCCAGTGCCTCTTCAAGGCCTTAATGGCTCTGAGGCCTCCCTCAGGCCAGCCTGCTTTTCCTCTGCCTGCACCTTACCGTCTACTTCCTGCGTGGGAATACATCAGTCAAGAAACTTGAGTCATCATCATCATCAGAAATGGGTACTTTATGGTCTGGCACAGAGTACCTCCTTTCAGGGATATCCCTCAATCCCCAGAAGAACAGCTACCTCTTTCCACCAGTTCTACAAAACCTGCTGTGCCCACTACCCAGAAAGGAAAAGGTTTATATTCATGCATACTCTTGGTTTCCAAGAAGAGGTCCATGGAGACCCATCCTAGACCTCCCCTATCCCAACAACTTTCTGAAAGTGCCATCCTTCAAAATGTTAAATCTCCAGACCCTCTTCTCCCTTATCCTCCCTCAGGCCTTCCTAGCATCCATAGACATCAAGGATGCTCATCTCCATATCCCCAGTCATCCCAAATACAGGAATTTCCTTGAGTTTTCAGTGGGCTCCTGTCATTTTCAATTCTGTGCCTTGCCTTTTTGGTCTTTCCACTTCCCCAAGAGTCTTCACGAAGAGCCTAGTACCAGTGGTCGCCTTCTGCAGACTCCAAGGCGTTCATATATTACCTTATCTAGATGACCTTCTGTTCCAAGCCCACTCTCCTGAGGAACTGAAAAAAAAAAACTCCCCTCAGCCATAACCATACTGCATCACATAGGGATTCACCATCATTTTCAAAAACTCTACTCTCACCCCATCCCAATACCATGTTTTTCTGGGGTGCAGATTCCAAACCAACAAAATGATGTTGCCACACCCCCCACCCCCAGAAGGGGTCACAAGAGATCTTTAGTTTTCTCAGAGATTCTGCCCGTCAAACTCTTATCTGCAAAACAGTTCCTACAAATCTTAGGACTGATGGCCCCTACCATCCCTGTGCTACCCCTGGCAAGGCTCCAGATGAGGAAATTTCATTGGTTCCTGAAGTCAGTGTGGCCTCAGCATGCCTGCCCACTAGAATTTCCAGTACCACTTCTACCCTGCCTCAAGGAAGAACTCCAGTGGTAGATATAACAATTGTATATAAATTCAGGACTTCCCATTCACCCATTGGCCTCTACTCAGGACCTGTACACAGATGTTTCGGATACAGGTTGGGGAGCAGCTCTGGGCCCACACACAGTTCCAGCTCAGTGGACTTCCTCTCAGAGCAAAGACCACATAAATGTAAAGGAGATGAGGGCACTGATCCTTCCAACCCCTCCTGAGGCCAGGAAGGTTGCGTTTTTGCACAAACAATATGACTATTCTTTGCTATCTAAATAAATGGGGGAACAAGATCCTACCTCCTTTGCAGACTAACCATACAGGCTTGGGAGCTAGCCCACATACTGCAAATCTCTCCAGGTGGTCTACATCCCTTCCATCATAACTCTGTGACAGACTCGCTGAGCAGATCCAGAACACAGACCCATGAATGGATGCTTCACAGGGATGTGTTCCACAAGTAGACATGTTTGCCTCCCCTCTGAACAAACAACTTCCAAAATATGCTGTGCCAGAGAAACACATCCTCTGGCATGGAAAATGGATGCCATATCAATCCCTTAGAAGGGGACGTTTCTTTATGAATACCCTCCCCTACCACTCATCCTTAAAGTTCCTCTGAAAATTCAACAGGACAAACCAAAAATCTTGCTGGTGACTATTGGCCAAGACAGCACTAGTTCCCCCTTCTCCTACATCTAGCCAAGGGCAGTCATCACAAGTTTGTCTCAGAGTGGACTTACTCGCACAGAACAAGGGGCTCCCTCATCCACCCGCAACTGGAAACTTTTCAACTGACACTTTGGGTGATGGAGGACGGCGCAGTGGTACCATTGTCTCCTCACAGCAAGTGGTTTTCCAGTTCGATTCTTGGCTGGGGTGCCTTCTTTGTGGAGTCCTCATGTCCTTTCTGCATTCATCTGGGTTTCCTCCAAGTGCTCCACTTTCCTCCCACATTACAAAGATGTGCGTCTGAAGCGTTTCTCCCTGTGTCTCAGCTGAAAATTGGCTTTATTCCAAGCCGGACTTTCCCAGTAAACAAATATTAAATAAATAAAAATAAATAAAAAAATTAGAGCCCTGATTACTTTCTGACACCTTTATTCTGAGGACTTGCTTCAGGTCCTTCAGGAGGCCAGGAAACCCAATATAAGGAAATCTTACCTTTCCAAATGGAAGGGTTTTCCCTTTGGTGTCTTGCTAGAAAACTGGACCCGCTTATGGTGTATCCCCGTATGGTTCTGTGATATCTGTATGAATTGCTTAATGCGGGCTTATCCTATTCCTCTATAAAAGCTCAATATGTCAACTGTCTCTGCATGTCTGCCTCTTTCTCCTCCTCTAGCTTCCTGATTTGTGGCCAAACAATTTCCAAAAGGCATCCTCCTCATTAGACCTCCCAGAAGACCTGTAACTCCCCCTGTGATCTTTTCTTTGTGCTAGAGAAACGACTCAAGCACCTTTAGAGCCAGCCTCCTCTAGTTCCCTAAAACACTGTACCTGGAAAACTGTTCTGGTGGCTATTACCTCTGCTAGGCGGGTTTCAGAACTTCAAGCCCTAATGGCTTCTCCGTCCTTCCTGAGCTTCCACAAAGACAGGGATGTCCTTCAAGGATGCATCTGCAGTCATAACATATGGGTTGTCCTGCCTCAGGCAGCCCTTCGGTCGGCCGGATTCCAAAGTCTGGGTCTGGCCTCGGCTGATGTTGCACTTTCCCCGACCTCAGAGCGTCTGGGGTATAAAAGCATCAGCCGACGCCATTTTCCTCAGTCTTTCTTGCCGCGCGGTGCCCGAAGCAGAAGCAGTTCGCAAGTGCCGGTCGGTTAGCTCCTGTGATTCAGCTAACGAAGACTTCGAAAAAGCTAAGTACCCCGTTGGGGACTCTTTCTTGCCTCAGCCAATGTCAGATAAAGTAAATAATTGTTTAACTTGTGGAAAACAAATACCTCATAAGGATTTCCACTCTTACTGCCTCCCTTGCTTAGGCCCAGACCACGACGTCTCGGCCTGTTCAGCCTGTGCTTCCTTCAACCGACGAACTCTTAGTCGTCGGTCGGAGTTTGCAGAGGAATTCTTTGGGGCTAATTTTGCATGTACGATGCCGTCGGAGACTCCGACATCGCATTTGGTGAAAAAACGGAAGGACAAGGACCGACACTCGCGGCCCGCGGTTTTGGCTGAAACCACGGTTAGGCCTACCGCGAGTGTCTCTGTTTCGGCCGAAACAGAGTCCTCGGTACTTCCTTTAACCGAATCCACTCAACCGACCACCGCGGCCCTGGAGGCCCCGTGAGTCGGCTACTGAGCTACCTACTGAAACCAGTGTCCAGGAAATGACCGACGCCATTCCTTTGGACAAGTCTACTCCTGCACGTGGTGCAGCCAGACCCCCTACTTCCATGTCTATTAAGGCTTTTTCCAGGGCTAAAGCTGCTAAACTGCCTAAAGCTTTGCCTCCCAAGACAACCTCTCACAGGCCTTCTTCTAGTTCTCAGATCCTCAGCCTTGCAGAGGATCTTATCTCTTTAATAAGAGGTTCTCAGCCTCACCTGGACAGGGGCTCTCAACCACCACCAGACAAAAGGCCCAGGACTGAGCCCTCTGACCTACACACTTCAGATGAGTCTACAGATGGATCTGTGTTGTCAGATCACCAGGAGGAGGCTTATTCGGCCTACGAGGATTCTGATGCTGAAGAATCTATCCCTTCGGCCTCCCCTCCTGAAGAGTTTTCCTTTGGTGAGACACTACACTCTGAGAGAACATTTTCAATGGCAGGGTCAGGAATTCTCTGATTCTAGAAAGAAATTAAGGACCTTTTTGCATTTACCTCAGCATAGGCCCTTAGCTATACCTCCTGTGTTGAATGCTATTGATGATGTGTACAATGATGTTAGTACAGCCCCTGATTCTCTCCCTCCGGCACCTGCAAAACCTGATAGATACTACAGGGTCCCGGATTCTCCTCTACATCTGTACAAGGCCCATTCTGCAGACCCAGATACAATTTCTCAGGGCCCTAAAGGGG
The DNA here is from genome assembly GCF_019279795.1 of Protopterus annectens. NCBI lineage: Eukaryota > Metazoa > Chordata > Ceratodontiformes > Protopteridae > Protopterus > Protopterus annectens. Next base: position 410,521,039 of record NC_056738.1, on the reverse strand, counting down.
TTGCAGCTGCCACTGCCAAAAATCCTCTACCTTCTGAGAGGGAGTCTAGAGCTTTAGAGAGATGGGGAAAGAAGGTATATACTTCTGCAACTCTTTCCATGAGGGCATTAAATTGTCAATTTCATATGATAGAGTACCAAGAGTATTTGTTAGATGAATTACATAAGAAGCTTTCCTCTTCTGAACCCCTTGACCGTAAATCCCTTCAGGATCTGGTACATAACTCACAGCAAGTTAGTAATCATTTTTCAGTGTGGTTATGATGCACTGGAAGCTTCATGTAGGTCAGCTATGACTGGGGCAGTTATTCGTAGGCATGCCTGGCTGAAGGAACAACCTTTACCAGACCATGTTAGCTAAACTCCTGGATGCTCCAATGGAAAAACAAAAATTATTTGGTTCCTCTGCTTAGGAGGTCTTAAAGAAGTTTGCAGAAAAGGCAAAATCTGTGCAAACAGTTAAGGACTTAATGCAAGTACAACCACCGAGATTCAGCAGAAACTGGCCTACTAAGAATTGGTCCTTTCCAGACTCGGACAGATCCTAGAGGTAGAGGGCAAGCTAGAGGCTCCTACAGAGGCAGTCAATGGTAGCCTACCAACCAGAGAGGTAGTGCAGGAACAGCAACAACAACTACTACACCTGGACACAGACTCAATGACTTTCCTTTGATTCCGCCGACCAGGGCTCAATTGGAAGCACCATTGGGCGGAAAGCTTTCTTTATTCTCAAAAAACTGGCATTACATTACAAGGGACACATGGACACTGCAAATAATAGACAAAGGATACAGGTTCCACTTCCACACTTTGCCAAGAAGAAACGGAATGCCAAACCTGCCACCAAATCAGAGGGCAGAGGCTTTAAAGCAGAACAACAACTTAATACAAATGAAAGCCATAGAAAAGGTACCTCTTTCAGAACAAGGCCAAGGATTTTACTCCAGATTATTCCTTGTTCCAAGGAAAGAAAATCAATGGAGGCCTATTCTCGACCTGTCCGCACTGAATACTTACCTCATTGTGCCAAAATTCAAGATGCTGACCCTACAGCAACTTCTTCCCATGCTGGGCAAGGAGTCTTGGCTGGTGACTCTAGATCTCAAGGAGGCATACCTGCATGTCCCTATTCGGCAAGGTTGCAGAAGACACCTCAGATTTCTTGCAGGATCAGAGCATTATCAATTCTCAGCATTGCCCTTTGGCTCATCTACTGCACCCAGAGTATTCACGAAATGCCTGGCATCAGTAATTGCACATTGCAGACTTCAGGGGATTCAAATCTACCCATATCTGGACTACTGCCTTATACAAGCGGACAACAAGGAAAATTTGATAAAGGACTTGGACTATGCCATCCACCTATTACAGGCCTTGGGATACACAGTCAACATCCAAAAATCAAGACTTGTTTCATCCCAAAGGATAACCTTTTTGGGTGCAGATCTAGACACAACCACCCAAATGGCCTTTCTCACAGAAGAAAAACAAAAACAACTTCCGGATTACTTCATGAATCTGACAAGACAAACTCAGCTAACGGCAAGGAAAATCCTGCAGGCCCTGGGTTACATGGCATCCTGCATAATTCTGATTCGCAACAACAGTAATTCTGATTCCACAAGCCTGGCTGCATATGAGAAAATTACAATGGTACCTAAGGAGTGTATGGTCTCAGCACAGTCACAGTTTGGAAACTTTGATACCAATCATTCCTTGCCTTCAAAAGGAATTCCTGTGATGGGCTCAAGCCTGCCAGTCCAACAGAGGGTTGCCTTTCAACAAACCAAAACAAACCATCACCACGGACGCTTCAGACCGAGGATGGGGAGCACACATGGAGAGCAAATGTATCCAAGGCCTATGGTCTCAAGGGCAGCTGCGCATGCACATGCACATAAACCAAAAGGAAATGCTGGCAGTGATACACGCAATCGAGGCCTTCAAACCTTTCCTCCATCAAGGCCACCTGTTAATAAGGACAGACAACACCACAGTCATGTGGTACATATACAAGCAAGGAGGCACGCATTCCTACCCTCTATGCAGGCTGGCCATGAATCTATGGGATCTATGCTTGAAACTCAATATCCAACTACAGTCCCAATTCGTGCCAGGGAAAGAAAATGCACTGGCAGACAGCTTAAGCAGAACTACCATGGATGCACACGAATGGATGCTGCACCCAGACATCTTTCTACTCATAACACAAGCATGGGGAAAGCCGGAGATAGATCTGTTCGCCTCGCCCCACAATCAGTTGAAGACATTCTGCTCAAGGACATACCACCCACAAGCTTGGAGGGTGGACTCTCTCTCTTTCAGCTGGAAAGCTCTAAAAGTCTATGCCTTCCCACCTCTCCCATTAATGTCCAAGGTTTTACTGAAAATCAGGGCAGAACAGCCAAGAGTGATTCTGATAGCTCCAGACTGGCCAAGGCAGCACTGGTACCCACTATTAAGGAGCATGTCACAGACGAAACCATGGCTTCTCCCCCTATGGCCACTTCTTCTGACGCAGAACAATTTCAAGATCATGCATCCCAACTTGAAAACATTGCATCTAACAGCCTGGAAAATTCCATAAACCCCCCTCAAAATAACTTATCACAGAGAGTAAAGGACATTATTATGGAAGCTCGCCGGCCTTCCACAAGGAAGACATACTCAACAAAATGGAAAAGATTTCTCATTTGGAACACAACAAAAGGCGTAGATGTGACATCCAAAAATCAAGTGGCGAGCATGGCACATATTCTGGAATACTTAGCAGAATTGTTCCACAATGGCCTGTCCTATTCTTCCATTAAGATTCATGCCTCAGCAATTTCAGCAGAATGCAATGTTGATCCACCTATCTTCTCGCATCCTCTCCTCAGGCAATTTCTGAGAGGAATCAAAAACATCAATCCTCCAAGGAGACCCCCTTTACCTACTTGGGATCTCAACTTTGTGCTGGAGAAACTAACACTACCTCCCTTTGAACCAGCAGCATAGACGGATCTACAGTTTCTGTCTTGGAAAACTGCATTCCTTCTGGCCATAACTTCAGCAAGAAGAGTATCTGAGTTACAAGCTTTAATGGCAGTACAGCCATTTCTTATCTTCCATCAGGACAGCGTTTCATTGAGAACCAATCCTACTTTTATGCCAAAGGTAGGATCCAGGGTATCCTTGAACCAAGCTATTCACTTGCCTACTTTTTTCCCAAATCCACAAAATAAAGGGGAAAAACTTCTGCACACTCTGGATATACACAGACAACTACGCTACTACTTGGACAGAACTAAAAGTTACAGAAAGACTGACCAACTCCTTGTAGCATATGCTGCTGGGGTACAAGGAAAAGCAATTTCCAAGCAGACAATTTCAAAGTGGATATGAAATTGCATTCGATTTTGTTACTCCTTTCATGGAAAGACGGTTCCTGTAAACATTAGGCTTCATTCCACAAGGGCCACAGCCACCACTACAGCCTTCCTACGAGGGGTGGCTACCAAGGACATTTTAGAAGCTGCTACATGGAGCTCCGTGCATACATTTGCCAAACATTACAATTTACCTTTGTACTCCAGATCCAGAGCAGGCTTTGCTACAGCAGTCCTGCAGGGTATCTTAACTACACCATCCTTTTCTTAGTACCTCCTCCCCCAGATTGGCTATGGTATTCTACCCGTATGTTATGACTGCAGATGCATCCTTGAAGGACATAGTACAGTTTTGTACCTACCATAAATGTAGATGTTCGATAGGTATGCATCTGCAGTCAGGTTTACCCTCCCTCCTTCCCCTCTGTGGTATTCCTAGGGTGCTTATCCCTCCATTAGCTAGCTGGGGGATCTATTATGGTGTATTTGTTTGTGTATATGTGTATATATTTTGGAAAATGTTTGGAATTTTTTGCATTCCTCCAAATTTGGCCTTCCTAGAGGGCACCTGGCATCTGGGGCAAGAAACACTGAGGAAAATGGCGTCGGCTGATGCTTTTATACCCCAGACGCTCTGACGTCGGGGAAAGTGCGACATCAGCCGAGGCCAGACCCAGACTTTGGAATCCGGCCGACCGAAGGGCTGCCTGAGGCAGGACAAACCCATATGTTATGACTGCACATGCATACCTATCGGACATCTACATTTATGGTAGTTACAAAACTGTACTTTTTCCTTCGCACTAACCCTTCCTTCATGCCAGAGGTAGTTAATGAATGGTCATTAAACCAGACCAGTCATATTACCTACCGTTTTCCCCCCTCTCCGTAAAATAATAGTCATAGAGGATCCTACACACTGTTGATGTACACAGACAACTCCGGTTCAATCTCCACAAGACTAAAACTTTTAGGAAATCAGACCAACTGTGTGTGTCATGTTCTGTAGTCCTATCTCGCCTTTTTTCTTACATATGGGTTCGGAACCAATCCTTGGCTCTGACTCAGCCGATTTCAAAGCTCAAAGTCTCTCAGTTGGCTCGTGGCAAGGTAGGTATCCCATAGTGCACTAGTAAGAATCCCCAGATCTCGTTTGCCGCGTCTACGAGTTCAGAAGTGCTCTCTTTCTTGGCTGTGGCTAAGTTGGATTTTTCTTCATTATTATTGTGCATAGTGATAGTTTTTTTCATAATAGTATTAGCTTAGTTTGTATAGCTTAGTCGTCGTTATAGATAGAAAGTAGTAGTGTTTTTTTCAAAATTTGCAAAGTTATTGAAAACTTGTTCGCCATTGCTTCCACAGGCCCTTTTGTTCCCTGACTGGTATCCCTTTCTTGGTGTGCTAGTTTTTTGCTATATATACATATCTTAGCGCAGGTCTGTGTTTGGGTTAGGACTTTTTCTAATATTGTGTTTTTCACTAGAATAGTACTATATAATTGATAGCTGTGTGCAGTGTCTTTTACTAATTCTTATTAACTAGTAGTTAGCATGTTGAATTTTTGCAGTAAATTCTTGACGTAACTTCTCTGTTTATGGCCAAGTCCGTTTAAGTTAGAGGACCTAGTCCTGTATTAACCTTCTCTGGTAGTGTTTCCTCAGCAGGACTAGGCCCTTTTAAGTTAGAGGACTTTGTCCTCTCTTTCTGCTTTTCCCTCGTGTTTGTGTTAGTGAAAGTATGTCTAAGGATCATAAACCTTCAGGTTTTAAGAAGCGTCTCAAATGCTCTCAAAAAATGTCAACTGATGAACTAATTGTTTACTGTCTAGGTGCCTTACATCTTAAGGAAACATGTTCCTTCTGTCACGCCTTCAGTTCTCAAGTTCTCCAGGAAAGGAAGAACAAATTGATCCTGGAAGATCCAGATCTCCTTCTAAAAAAAGAGAAGGTCAAGTCGGCCAAGAGACATTCTCCCACACAGACTATATCTGGATCTGCTCAGAAAATCTCTAAATTGGACAAACCTTGTACTTCAGCTCCACTGACCTTTGAGCTGGTCAAGGTTATCGATATCGACACTCCATAGTCGGCCCCAAGTTTTTCGGAGCAGACTACTGAAGATTTACCTCGGAGCCGGTATAGAGAATTATTACCGGTCTCCCCAACTCTCAGATCTCCCATTTTGCAGAGATGTAGGTCACCTACCTTACCTTCCAGATCCTCCAAGAGTCTTTCTGAACTGGATGTAGAGAGAGTAGTGCTTAGACTCTTGAAGTCATCAGGGCTAGCTAATTTGTTGCCGGATCCGACCCAGTCGGTTCCAGAGCCGTCTAAGGCCATACTCCCTGATGTTGATCGTGTTACCCTGCTGCAGTCATCACAATTGGTTATCCTGTCGTCAGGCGGTCCCGCAGTCAGCCAGAATTCCAAAGTCTTGGTCTGGCATCGGTTGCTGTCGCTTCTTCCCTGACGTCAGTGCGCTAGGGGGTATATATAATGCATCCAACGCCATTTTCTTCAGTCTTTCTTGCCGCGCGGTGCCCGAAGCAGAAGCAGTTCGCAAGTGCCGGTCGGCCGACTCCTGAGATTTTCGAAGTCGAATTTCAGATCCGAAGTCTTCAATAAAGCGAAGTACCTCATTGGGGAAACTTTTCTTGCCTCAGACCGATGTCAGAAAAAGTTAATTGTATTTCTTGTGGGAAGCAAATGCCTCATAAGGATTTTCATTCTTGATGCATACCTTGCCTAGGCCCAGACCACAACGTCACTAGTTGTCGTTTTTGTGCTAGGTTTAATAAGCGTACTATAAAAAGACGCTTTGATTTCGCACAACACTACTTCGGTAGAAAATTTAACTACACTATGCCGTCGGAGCAACCGACTACTGGCGTGCACAAAAAAACGCAAGGATAAGGACAGGCAGCACCCAGGCCAGACTCCGAGGCCTCGGCTGGTCCGGTCTCCGGTTCACCGGTTTTCAGTGAGGCTCCAAAGCAGCCCCTGACTACCGCAGATCTGGAACCCGAGACCGCTTCGGAACTTTTAGCGGAAAGTACCAGGCTGACACAGCCATTTTGTTTAGCCCCTACCAACGACACTGCTGAAAAAGATGTCGGTGCTGCAGAAACACCTTCGGTTTCTGAAGGCGTCTTCAGACCGACAAAGCTCACCATAAAAACGTATCCTAAGACAAAGACTCCTATTAAACCTAAAAGGACTGCACTTCAGTCCCTGTTCAAGGCCCCATGCCTAAGAAACAGATGCTCAAAAATGGCTGAAGATTTGATCTCTTTAATCAGGGGTTTCCAACCCCCTCCCGACAAAAGGCCTAGACAAGAGGAAGATTATGCATCCTCTGAACAAGTGTCTATTTCCTCAGGCTCCTCTGAGGACCAAGATTACTCCTCCTCCCCTTATGAAGATTCTGATGCTTAGGATTCCATTCTCTCAGCTTCTCCCCCTGAAGACTACTCCTTTGGGGAAACTTTACACACTATGAGGGAACATTTTCACTGGTAAGGTCAGGGCTACTCTGACTCAAAGAAAAGGCTCAGAGAGTTTCTTTTACTCCCCCAGCACAGACCTCTTGCCATCCCCCCAGTTTTAGACATTCTGGATGATATTTACTTAGAATCCAGTTTGAACCCAGACTCTCTGCCTCCTGCTCCGGCCAAACCTGACAGATACTATAGAGTGCCAGATTCCCACAAATTTCTTTACAAAAGTCCTGTTGCTGATCCAGAGACTATCTCCCAGGGTCCCAAAGGGGTTAAGGCTTCTATGGCAAAAAATCCTGTACCCTCTGAAAGGGACTCCAGAGCACTAGACAGGTGGGGGAAAAAGGTTTAACCTCAGCCACTCTAGCTATGAGGCACTAAATTGCCAGTTTCACTTGCTAAAATGTCAGCAATTTCTAATGTCTCAGTTAAAACAAAAAATGCGCACACTCCCTCAACAGTCTGAATTGAAAGAAATGCAGGATCTGTTACATGCAACTGAACAGGTGGGCAAACATACTTTACAATGTGGGTTTGATTCTTTGGAGGCTTCCTGCAGAGCAGCTGTCACTGGGTCTGTTATACGTAGGCATGCTTGTTAAAGGAACAAACTCTGCCTGATCATGTTAAAGCAAAGCTTCTAGATGCTCCCTTACAGCAGGATGTTCTTTTTGGAGTTAAAGCAGAAGAAGTCTTAAAGAAAATGGAGGATAAGGCAAAATCTATGCAGACAGTCAACGATTTCCTACAGGTAAAGCCCCCTCGCTTCAGCAGAAATTGGCCAACCAAAAATTGGTCCTTTCCAGCTACTGACAGGCCACAGAGGGGTAAATAGACGTCCAAGAGGCAGAGGACAACCACAAGCCCAGTACAAACCTCGACAATGGGGCACTGCAGCACAGAAGGGAGGAGAAGACAGGTTCCAAACTACCAGAAGGCAAACTCAAGGACTTGCACCTCATCTGGCCAAGCAACACTCTCTTGGCAGCCCCCTTGGGAGGAAAACTCGCACTTTTTCAGACAACTGGCACATTGTCACAAAGGACAAATAGGTCCTAGACATAATTTCATGAGGATACAGATTCCATTTTCACACCTTGCTAATGAAAAGAGGAATGCCAAACCTGCCACAAAATCAATGGGCAGAGGCACAAAGACAAATTACAGCTCTCATGGACATGAGAGCCATTTAACTGATACTTACTCGAGAGCAAGGCCAAGGATTTTACACAAGACTCTTTCTAGTTCCCAGAAAAGACAATGCCTGGAGACCAATTCTGGACCTTTCAATTCTAAACACCTTCTTACAAGTACCCAAATTCAGGATGCTAACACTACAGCAGCTTCTTCCCATGTTGGGCTAGAAAGCATGGCTAGTAACGTTGGACCTCAAGGAGGCATACCTGCATGTCCCTATCAGACAAAGTTGCAGAAGATACCTCCGTTTCATTGCAGGTTCAACCCATTATCAATTCTCTGCACTGCCCTTTGGCTTATCTACTGCGCCCAGGGTCTTCACAAAATGCCTGGCACCAGAAATTGCATACTGCAGACAGAGGAATTCAAATAGACCCTTACCTGGACGACTCATCCAAGCAGAAAGCAAGGACATCCTCTTACAACATCTGGCTTTTGTAAAACATCTAAGTTGCCTGGGGGTACACAGTAAACGAAAATAAATCAAAACTAGTACCCTCACAAAATGACATTTCTGGGTGCCAGCTTGAATACAACTGCCCAGAAGGCTTATCTGACACCAGACAAACTACAACTGACTCAGTATTTCAAAACAATGGCAACAAAGACCCAACTACCTGCAAGAAAAATTCTGCAGGCCTTGGGCTTCATGGCATCTTGCATACTAATACCATTTGCAAAGCTGCATATGGGGAAATTACAGTGGTACCTAAAAAGCGTATGGTCTCAACACAGCCACAGCTTGGACACAATGATATCTCTCATTCCCTGCCTACAACAGGAGTTTCTATGGTGGTCACTGGCATATCACCTCAACAAGGGTCAGCCTTTCACCTTGCCCCCAGCTAGGCAAACTATGACAACAGATGCATCGGACTATGCGTGGGGGGCACACATGGCAGGACAGTGCGTTCAAGGCGTATGGACTGCAGATCAAAAGAATCTGCACATCAATCAAAAAGAGATGCTAGCTGTGCAGAATGCTCTGACAGTCTTCAAGAATCTATTACATCCAGGACAACTTACAATAAGGACGGACAACACAGTAATGTGGTACATGAACAAACAAGGGGGTACGCGCACCTACCCTCTATGCAGGTAAGCAGTGTCCTTGTGGAACACAGCTCTGGCTTACCAAGTTCCACTTACAAGCTCAATTCCTGCCAAGACAAAGGAACACATTGGCAGACTACCTCAGCAGAAACATCATGGATCCACAAGTATTTGCAATGATAACTCAAAAATGGGGCCTTCCAGACATAGACCTGTTTGCCAGTCCTCAAAACTATCAACTAACAAAATTTTGTACAAGGACACTTCACCATCAAGCTTGGAAAGTGGACGCACTCTCATTCAGCTGGAAAAACCTGACAGTATATGCCTTCCCTCCATTGCCTCTCCTCACAAAGGTGCTTCTGAAAGTCAGAAAGGAGAGACCACGACTGATACTCATAGCCCCAGACTGACCACGCCAGCACTGGTACCCACCATTGAGGAATATGGCCCAGGGCCCACCTTGGATTTTACCACAAACTGCCCATTTGCTCACACAGCAAAACAATCAGATTCTTCACAGCCAGCTAAAAACCTTAAATCTTGCTGCATGGAAAATCACCTAAACATCCAGCCAGCTCCTCTTTCCCAAGCAGTTATGGATGTTATTCTGGAAGCTAGGAGGCCCAGCACCAGGAAGGCCTATGCGGACAAATGGAAAAGGTTTTGTGCTTGGAACCAAACTAAAGGCCAAAACACACTTCAGCCTCACCTGCCTCAGATTCTACAGTATTTAACTGAGATGTTGCACAAAGGGTTTTCTTTTTCTTCTATTAAAATCCATGCATCAGCTATTTCAGCCCACTATAACACAGAACCACCCTTATTTTCACATCCACTTCTAAGGCAGATGACCTTCAACGATGCATCTGCAGTCCTAACAATATGGGTTGTCCTGCCTCAGGCAGCCCTTCGGTCGGCCGGATTCCAAAGTCTGGGTCTGGCCTCGGCTGATGTCGCACTTCACCTGACGTCATAGCTGCTGTGAATTGGGTATAAAGGCATCAGCCGACGCCATTTTCCTCAGTCTTTCTTGCCGCGCGGTGCCCGAAGCAGAAGCTGTTCACAAGTGCCGGTCGGTCAGATCCAGAGATTTCTACTACCGAAGACTTCTAAAGCTAAGTACCCGTTGGGGACTCTTTCTTGCCTCAGCCGATGTCAGAAAATGTAAATAATTGTTTAACTTGTGGGAAACAAATACCTCATAAGGATTTCCACTCTTACTGCCTTCCTTGCTTAGGCCCAGACCACGACGTATCAGCTTGTCTAGCCTGTGCTTCCTTCAACCGACGGACACTTAGACATCGGTCGGAGTTTGCAGAGGAGTTTTTTGGTCCCGCTTTTGCTTACAAAATGCCGTTGGAGACTCCGACTTCACAATTAGCTAAAAAGCGTAAGGAAAAGGACCGACACTCGCGGTCCGCGGTTTCGGCCGAAACCACGGTTAAGCCTACCGCGAGTGTCTCGGTTTCGGCTGAAACAGAGTCCTCTGTTCTTCCTTCGGCCGTAAGCTTGCCTCCGACAGCCGAGGCCTCACACTCCATGGCTGAATCTGCTACTGAAATTTCTCCTGCTGTAGCAGGCACCCAGGATTTATCAGATACTATTCCTTTAGACATATCTACTCCTGCACGTGGAGCTGCTAGGCCCCCTGCATCTATGTCTATCAAGGCTTTTTCTAGGGCTAAAGCAGCTAAATCTTCTAAGGCCTTGCCTGCTAAAACCCCCTCACACAGGCCTACCTCTAGTTCCCAAATGCTCAGCCTGGCTGAGGATCTCATTTCTTTGATCAGGGGATCCCAACCTCACCCAGACAGGGCCTCTCAACCCCCTCCAGAGAAGAGGCCTAGAGCAGAGCCCCCGGATCCAGTTTCTACAGACTATTCCTCGGATGATTCAGAAAACTCAAATCCTCCAGAAGGCCCTTATGAGGATTCTGATGCAGAAGACTCCATTCCTTCTGCCTCTCCTCCTGAGGAATTTTCTTTTGGGGAAACTTTACATGCTATGAGAGAGCAATTTCAATGGCAGGGCCAGGGCTTTTCAGATTCAAGGAAAAGGCTAAGGACCTTTTTACATTTACCACAGCATAGGCCTTTAGCCATTCCTCCAGTACTAACAGTTGTGGATGATGCATTTAATGATGCCTGTACTGCCCCTGACTCCCTTCCCCCGGCCCCTGCTAAGCCCGACAGATATTACAGGGTCCCGGACACACACTTTCACTTGTATAAGGCTCCTATTGCAGATCCTGAAACCATTTCACCGGGCCCCAAAGCTGTAGCAGCTGCCTCTGCCAAAAACCCCCTCCCCTCTGAAAGAGAACCTAGAGCATTAGAGAGATGGGGTAAAAAAGTTTATACTTCTGCTACTCTTTCGGCTAGGGCCTTAAACTGTCAATTCCACATGATTCAGTATCAGGAATTTTTGTTAGACCTGCTAAATAAAAAAACTGTCCTCTCCTGAACCTATAGACCGTAAGTCCCTTCAGGATTTGGTACATAACACTCAGCAGGTCAGTAATCATTCCTTAAAATGCGGCTATGATGCACTGGAGGCTTCCTTTAGATCAGCTATGACTGGAACAGTGATCAGAAGGCATGCATGGTTAAAAGAGCAATCCTTACCAGACCATGTAAAGTCAAAGCTCCTAGATGCTCCCATGGAGAAACAAGGTTTGTTTGGTTCCCCTGCACAGCAAGTGCTAAAGAAGGTGGAAGAAAAAGCAAAATCTGTCCAAACAGTCAAGGATTTCTTACAGGTCCAGCCTCCGAGGTTTAGTAGAAATTGGCCTTCAAAGAATTGGTCCTTTCCAGACAACTCCAGAGCACAAAGAGGCAGAAATAGGCGCCCAAGAGGCAGAGGTCAATCCAGAGGTGCCTACAGGGGACGTCAGTGGCAGCCTAACAACCAAAGAAGTACTGCCACAGATCCAGCTACTACCACTTCCACAGGACCGACACAATGACTTGACTCTGATACCGCCTACCAGGGAACAACTGGAAGCACCCTTAGGCGGAAAGCTAGCCTTATTTTCCGTAAACTGGCATTACTTTACAGGAGACAAATGGATTTTACAGACAATAGACAAAGGCTACAGGTTTCATTTCCACACTCTACCAAAAAAGAGAGGAATGCCAAACCTACCACCAAACCAAAAAACAAACGCTCTAGGACAAATCAACCACTTACTAAGGATGAGAGCTATAGAAAAGGTACCGCCTATGGAACAAGGACAAGGATTTTACTACAGACTTTTCCTGGTACCAAGGAAAGAAAACCAATGGAGGCCTATTCTCGACCTGTCCGCTCTGAACACATATCTCATTGTTCCAAAATTCAAAATGCTGACCCTACAGCAACTTCTTCCCATGCTGGGCAAGGAGTCTTGGCTGGTGACTCTAGATCTCAAGGAGGCATACCTGCACGTCCCTATACGACCAGATTGCAGAAGATACCTCAGATTTCTTGCAGGGATCAGAGCATTATCAATTCTCAGCATTGCCCTTTGGCTTATCTACTGCGCCCAGAGTATTCACGAAATGCCTGGCATCAGTAATTGCTCATTGCAGGCTTCAGGGAATTCAGATTTATCCATACCTGGACGACTGCCTAATACAAGCAAGACCAAATTAACAAAAGATTTGGAAAAGGTTATACAACTACTGCAAGCCCTGGGATACACAGTCAACATGAAAAAGTCAAGGCTGGTACCATGCCAAAGGATAACATTCTTGGGTGCAGAACTGGACACTTCAAATCAGATGGCATTTCTCACAGCAGAAAAGCAAAAGCAACTACCACTCTATTTCATGGCATTAACAACACAGAACCAGCTTACAGCAAGGAAAGTCCTGCAAGCCCTGGGTTACATGGCATCCTGCATAATATTGATTCCACATGCCAGGCTGCATATGAGGAAGTTGCAATGGTACCTAAGGAATATATGGTCTCAACACAAGCACAGTCTAGAAGCCCAGATTCCAATAATTCCATGCCTGAAACAAGAATTCCTGTGGTGGGCTCAAGCCTGTCAGTCGAACAGAGGACTGCCTTTCCACAAACCTCGCCCAAGCCAGACTATCACCACGGACGCCTCAGACCTAGGCTGGGGGGCACACATGGTGGACAAGTGTATACAAGGCCTATGGACACAAGACCAGCTGAACCTACACATAAATCAAAAAGAGATGCTGGCAGTGAAACAGGCAATTCAGACATTCAGACCGTTTCTTCAACAGGGTCATTTGCTGATAAGGACGGACAACACCACAGTCGAGGTATATCAACAAACAGGGAGGCACACACTCATATCCTCTATGCCGGATGGCAATGGATCTGTGGAATGTGGCCCTGAACCTCAACATTCAGCTCCAGGCCATATTTGTGCCAGGAAAAGAAAATATACTAGCAGACGCCTTAAGCAGAACTACCACGGATGCCCACGAATGGATGCTGCATCCAGACATCTTCAAATCCATTACAAAGAAATGGGGACTACCAGAAATAGACCTGTTCGCATCCCCACACAACCACCAATTGAGGAAATTCTGCACAAGGACATACCACCCACTTGCTTGGAAGGTGGACTCCCTATCCTTCAGTTGGGAAAACCTGACAGCATATGCATTCCCACCTCTTCCTTTGATGCACAAAGTGCTACTGAAGATCAAAGATCACCCAAGGATCATCCTGATAGCTCCAGACTGTCCGAGGCAGCATTGGTACCCGCTACTGAGGAGTACGTCTCGGACACACGCATGGCCTCTACCTCTAGTTCCTTTACTGCTAACACATAGTAACTTCAAGATCCTACATCCAAACTTGAAAACACTGCAGCTAGCTGCTTGGAATATTACATAAAACAAAATAACCCAGATTTATCTCAGAGGGTTAAAGACATTTTCCTGGAGGCTCGCAGACCCTCCACAAGGAAGACTTATTCAGCCAAATGGAAAAGATACCTCATTTGGAGTGCAGCAAAAGGAGAAAATGTATCCTTAGCAAACATAGCTAACATCCTGGAATATTTAGCAGAACTTTTCCACAATGGCCTGTCTTACTCCTCCATTAAGATTCATGCATCAGCAATTTCAGCAGAATACAACATGGATCCTCCACTCTTCTCTCATCCTCTACTCAGGCAGTTTCTGAGAGGAATTAAAAATATAAAGCCTCCAAGGAAGCCACCTTTGCCTACATGGGACCTTAACTTTGTGCTGGAAAAGTTAACACTTCCCCCTTTCGAACCAGCAGCAACAGCAGAATTACAGTTCTTGTCTTGGAAAACTGCTTTCCTGCTTGCAATCACTTCAGCAAGAAGGGTTTCTGAATTACAGGCATTAATGGCAGTACAGCCCTTCCTTATCTTCCATCAGGATAGAGTGTCCTTGAGAACTAACCCTACTTTTATGCCAAAGGTGGTCTCCAGGGTATCATTGAACCAAGCAATCCACCTACCAACATTCTTCCCCAACCCACAGAACAGGGGAAAGACTACTACATACCTTGGATGTGCACAGGCAATTGCTACTATCTGGACAGAACCAAGAACAATAGAAAAACTGACCAGCTTCTGGTAGCATATGCAACAGGAATGGAAGGAAAAGCAATTTCAAAACAGACAATCTCAAAATGGATAGGAAATTGCATTAGATTTTGTTACTCTTTTCATGGAAAGACAACTCCAGAAAACATCAGACCTCACTCCACAAGGGCTACAGCCACTACTACAGCTTTCTTACGAGGAGTGGCTACCAAAGACATTTTAGAAGCTGCTACTTGGAGCTCCGTGCATACATTTGCCAAGCATTATAATCTACCTTTATACTCCAGATCCCGAGCAGGTTTTGCAACTGCTGTTTTGCAAGGGATCTTAACTACACCATAATCATCTTAGTGCCTCCTCCCCCAGTTTGGCTATGGTATTCTACCCATATGTTAGGACTGCAGATGCATCCTTGAAGGACATAGTACAGTTTTGTACCTACCATAAATGTAGATGTCCGAGAGGTATGCATCTGCAGTCAGGATTACACACCCTCCTTCCCCTCTGGGGTACTCCTAGGGTATTTGCCCATCTTGTAGCTAGCTGGGGGAATCTATTATGGTGTATTTGTTTGTATATATGTATATACATGTTTATTTTTGTTGCTTTCTACTGTTTGGAATCATTTGCATTTATCCAAATTTAGCCTTCCTAGAGGGCACCTGGCATCTGGGGCAAGAAACACTGAGGAAAATGGCGTCTGCTGATGCCTTTATACCCAATTCACAGCAGCTATGACGTCGGGTGAAGTGCGACATCAGCCGAGGCCAGACCCAGACTTTGGAATCCGGCCGACCAAAGGGCTGCCTGAGGCAGGACAACCCATATGTTAGGACTGCAGATGCATACCTCTCGGACATCTACATTTATGGTAGGTACAAAACTGTACTTTCCTCAGATCGGCAAAAAACATTAGGCCCCCCCAGGAGAGCACCTACACCAACCTTGGACCTCAATTTTGTTCTGGAAAAACTTGCGCTACCTCCCTTTGAACCAGCTTTCTCTGCAGATCTACAGTTCCTATCATGGAAGACTGCCCTGCTGCTAGCAATAACTTCAGTTAGAAGAGTCTCAGAGCCGCAGGCACTAATGGCAGTGGAACCTTTCCTCATTTTCCATCAAGACAGAGTTTCTCTATGAACTAATACTTCATTCATGCCTAAGGTGGTTTCCACTGTGTTTTTAAATCAAACCATTCACTTACCCACCTTCTTCCCAAACCCACAGAGCAAAGGAGAAAGACTCCTGCATTCCTTGGACATTCACAGGCAACTTCGCTACTACTTGGATAAAACTAAGGCTTTCAGAAAATCTGACCAGCTCTTTGTATCCTATGCTACAGCTTCACAAGGGAAGGTTATATCAAAACAAACCATTTCCAAATGGATAGGACATTGCATTCGTTTTTGCTATACCCATTATGGAAAACCAGTTCCTGCTACCATTAGGCCCCACTCTAAAAGGGCAACAGCTACATCTACAGCCTTCCTCAGGGGGGTACCAACCAAGGAGATTTTGGAAGATGCAACTTGGAGTTCAGTACACACCTTTACCAAACACTATCACTTACCACTTTTCTCTAAGACTAGGGCTGGCTTCGCCACTGCAGTTCTGCAGGGCCTTCTAGCCTCCTCTAACACTCTATAACTCCTCCACCCATCCATAGCTTTGGGATTCTACCCAAGTGTGATGACTGCAGCAGGGTAACACAGTTTTGTACCTACCATAAATGTAGATGTTGGAGTGTACACCCTGCTGCAGTCCAGGTTACCCTCTCTCCATCCCCTCTGATCTAACTGGCTAAATCTCTACAAATACCTTCCTGATGTATTTGCTTATAGCTAGAGAGATTTTGTGTTTGTGCAAAAATTACTTAATTTGGTACTAATTACTGACCACCTTTTGGGGGGCACCTGACATCTGGGGCAAGAAAAACTGAAGAAAATGGTGTCTGATGCATTATATATACCCGTGGTGCACTGACATCAGGGAAGAAGTTGACAGCAACCAACGCTGGACCAAGACTTTGGAATTCCGGCTGACTGAGGGACCGCCTGACGATAGGATAACCAAGTGTGATGACTGCAGCAGGGTGTACACTCGGAACATCTACATTTATGGAAGGTACAAAACTGTACTTTTCTGTTCCTCCTCCGAGCCATGTTGGTCCTTCGGAGCCAGAGCTTTCGGTGCCACTTGTTATGAAACCTTCGGTTCCACCACCTCTCGTGTTTGTCTCCGAACCGAGTTCCGCTCCGACACCTTCAGCGTCGTCTGTGGAGTCTAGGAGCCGAAGCTCACCAGTCGGCCCCGACAGGGACACTTGGACCCGGATTACTTCGGTTTCGAGCCGACCTCTTGGTGCATCTGCTAGACTGAGCTCGGATCCTACATCTGTCTCTGAGCCAGTCGCTTTGGGGCCGAGGGCTACTTCCGCTTCCTTGTAACTGGGAGTGTCCTCGGAGCCAGAGAGATCTGCATTCGAGATGATGAGTGTGCTCTCTAGGTCTTTAGCTCCATACAAGGGTACTGATGCTCTTCCCCCTCAAGCTCCGACCTTTGTCTCAGCACCATCTCTCTCTTTTGGCAGCAGAGACCCGCAGCCTCAAGAGCCTCCATTGGGTGGCCCCAAGTCTTCCGAGACCTCCCCAGAATACCCTTCTGAGGAGCCTCCCCGGAAGAGAACTTGCAAGAGGAAGCATGTAGACTCCCCTGATGAGACCATCACCTCCAACACTGACCTCGAGGAGTCAGAAGGGTCCCCTAGGTTGCCCTCTGATATCTCCTTTGTAGATATCCTAGAGATTCTAAAACAGGTTGCTGGCCCACTGTCACCTCTTCTGATGAGGAGCCAGTGTACCTGAAGGGTTTTGGGTGTCAACCTTCAGCCTCTTGGGTGTCTCCAGCCTTTGATGAGCTTTTGGGCCTAGTTAGTCGAAAGGTGTTAGAAACTTCTGATGCCATGGAACCAGTCCCCAGAGGGCCCAACAAATTTCTTTCAGCCCCCAAAGATAGAGTTTTTGACTAAAGGTGTGCCTGTAGATGCTATTCTGGTGGCAGCAGCCACAAAGAAGGAACTAGCAGAGACTTCATCTGTCCATCCACCGAACAAGGAGTTTCGAACGATAGATAGGTATGGGAAGCGTGTCTTTTTTTTAGCGACGTTTACACTCAGATCACTGAATTACCTCACTCATTTTACTAGGCTTCAAAGAGATCTCCTAAAGGAGCTAGGAGATGCTCTCCAAGGTACATTAGCTGAAGGCATCCCCGAGAAGGTTACTGCTCAGTTTTCCATCTTAAACTCCATTGTTAACTCCTCCATGAGGCTGATGTCTTATGCAGCAGATGGAACAAGTAGGGCAAGCGGGTTCAGGAGATGTTCTTCATCTCACATTGCTGCAGTCCTTACACTTGGGTAGTCCGCTGTCCTCGGTCGGCCCGAATATCAAAGTATAAGGCTGACGTCGGTCAAGGCGCATTTGACTGACATCAGGACGTCAGGGTACAAATGCGCATGACCGACGTCATATCCTCAGTCTTTTTTGCTGCATGGTCCGATGCAGAAGCAGCATTGCAAGTGCCGGTTGGCGTTCTGAGATTTTTCGATTTCGAAGTTTCAGACCGAGTTCAAAGTTGGCTAAGTACCCCATTGGGGAATATTTTAGTTTTTCTTGCCTCAGTGATTTACGGATGTCAGAAAAAGTCAATAATTGCATTTCTTGTGGGAAACAGATACCGCATAGAGATTATCATACTTTGTGTATTCCTTGCTTAGGGCCTGAGCACGACGTTGTTGGCTGTCGCTCTTGTGCTAGATTCAATAAACGCACTATAAAGAGAAGGTTGGATTGTGCCAGGTTAGTCTTTGGGAAGCGGTGCAATTATAAAATGCCGTCGGATGCTCCGACGCCCGCTTCTTCAAGAAGCGCAAGGACAAAGCAGTTAAGCCTAGGCTAGAAGAACCGTCTGTACCGGACGCCGGTTCTTTAGAGGTGTCGGTGGAGTGGCTCCACCGGAGGTTTCTTTGTGTTCCCAGGGTGAGACTTTATTATTGCAAGATGTGGCCTCTCAGGAGGCAGGTCGGGCTGAGGGGGCTTCTCAGGTTACTATACTCCCCTCCCTTCCTAGGGTGGCTAGGCCCTCTCCTTCTGTTTCAAAGGCTTCTCCCAGGGGCAGGCCAGGTTCAGTTTTAGTTGGTGTCACCCCTAGTTCTTCTGGAACTGTGCCCAAGAAGCATATGCTTAAAATGGCAGAAGATTTGATTACTTTGATTAGGGGTTCTATGCCCCTCCTGATAAGAGACCTAGGGTGGAGCCTGAGCTAGGGAGTTTTGAGCAGGCTTCAGCTGTTTCAGAGTCTTGACTGAAGACTTACAGGAGTACTCTCCTTATTCTGATTCTGATGTGGATGATTCTACTCCTTCTGCTTCTCCTCCTGAGGATTTTTCTTTTCAGAAACTCTTCATTCCATGAGGGAGCATTTTAAGTGGGAAGGTCAGGACTTCTCTGATTCCAGGAAAAGGCTTAGGAATTTTTGTTTTTACCCCAGCATAGGCCTTTGGCTATACCTCCTGTTTTGGATGTAGTGGAAGATGTTTTACAGAGGCTTCGCTTGATCCTGATTCTGTCCGTCCTGATCCTGTTCAACCGGATGCCTATTACAGGGTGCTTGAAGCTCATAAGTTTTTTTTAAGAGTCCTAGGGCAGACCCAGAAACTGTTAGCCAGGGGCCTAAAGGTGTTAAGGCTTCTGTTGTAAAGAATCCGGTTCCTGCAGACAAAGAAGCCAGGGCCTTGGATAGATGGGGAAAGAAAGTTTATACTTCTTCCACTCTTGCTATGAGGGCTTTGAATTGCCAGTTTCACATGTTGAAATACCAAAACTATCTCCTTTCACAATTGAAGGCTAAGGTTGATGCTCTGGCAGAAGGTATTGATTGTAAAGAGTTGCAAGATTTAGTACATGTTTCTGAACAGGTGGGTAAGCATTCTTTGCAATGTGGTTTTGATGCTGTACAGGCCTCGTCTAGGGTGGCTGCCACTGGGTCAGTTCTTCGCAGGCACGCCTGGCTGAGGGATCAGAATTTGTCTGACCATGTTAAAACAAGGATTTTAGATGCTCCTTTGCAATCTGACGTGTTGTTTGGTTCTCCTGTTGAGGCAGTGTTAAAGAAAATGGAAGACAAGGCTAAGTCTATGCAGACTGTTAAAGATTTTTTGCAGGTCCAGCCTCCAAAGTTTAGTAGAAATTGGCCTACTAAGGGGTGGACGTATCCTTCTTATGATTCCCAGTCTAGGGGTAGATCTAGACGTGGTAGGGGCAGAGCTCAGGGCTCTTTCAGGCCTAGAACAGGGAGTTCTCCTGCACAGTCTTCGGGTGAGGGCAGGGGTCAGTCCTTTCGTAAACAGACCCAATGACCTACCTTTTCAGCTGCCAGAGCCTTCTCGCCTGGCAGCACCTTTGGGAGGAAGGTTGGCACTTTTCAAAGAAAATTGGAGTTTAATTACCCAAGACAGATGGGTATTGGATATCATACACCACGGCTACAGGTTTTATTTCCATACCTTGCCTCCTTTCAAAGGCATGCCAGACGTACCTCCTCAACAAAGAATAGAGGCTCACAAGCAAGTTTCTCTGTTGCTCCAAATAGGGGCCATACAGCCGGTTCCTATGCCAGAAGTGGGCCTAGGATTTTATTCTCGCCTGTTCCTAGTACCAAAGAAGGGGAACACGTGGAGACCAATTTTGGATTTATCTATCCTCAACACTTATCTGGACATTCCCAAGTTCAAAATGTTGACGTTGCAGCAGCTTTTACCTCTGCTGGGCAAAGATCATTGGATGGTAACTTTGGATCTCAAGGAGGCTTACCTTCATGTTCCTATCAGACTAAGTTGCAGGAAGTATCTGCGTTTTCGAGCTGGGACTTTTCACTATCAGTTCTCTGCATTGCCCTTTGGCTTATCTACTGCACCCAGAGTGTTCACGAAAGTTCTGGCTCCAGTGATAGCTTTCTTCAGGCTAAAAGGAATACAGATCTATCCTTATTTGGACGACTGCCTGATTCTGGCTCAAGGAAGGGAAGAGCTTCTTCATCATTTGGAATATGTGATAGCAGTGCTAAGATGCCTGGGGTATTCTGTGAACGAAATAAAGTCCAGTCTAGTACCCTCTCAAGACATGTGCTTTCTGGGTGTGAGACTGAATACAGCATCCCAGATGGCCTTTTAACCCCGGACAAACAAAAGAGTCTATCCCTTTACTTCCATCAACTATCTCATCAGTCCGGGCTGACTGCAAGGACAGTCCTTCAAGCCTTAGGGTTCATGGCATCTTGTATTCTGGTGCTTCCCATTGCCAAACTGCATATGAGGAAGCTACAATGGTATCTCAATGTATGGACACAGCACTGCCAGGATCTGGACACTGTCATTCAAATAATACCTTGCATTCAAAAGGAATTTTTGTGGTGGGCTCAGGAATGTCACCTAAACAAGGGACTCTCTGTGACCCGGCCAGAGGCGAGTCAGATTTTAATGACAGATGCCTCAGACAAAGCTTGGGGAGCTCATCTAAATGGAAAGTGGATACAAGACAAGTGGCCTGCCAGACTACAACATCTACATATCAACATGAAGGAGATGTTAGCAGTCCAGTTTGCATTAATAGCTTTCAAGGAATTACTTCTTCCAGGGCAGGTGTTGATTCTAACAGACAACACAACTGTCATGTGGTACATCAACAAGCAAGGGGGAACACATTCTTATCCTCTATGCAGGCAAGAAATGATTTTGTGGGAGACTGCTCTCAGTTTACAGCTCAATCTTCAGGCAAGGTTTCTGCCAGGAGCACAGAACTCCTTAGCAGATGTGTTGAGCAGACGAATTATGGATCCCCACGAGTGGAAATTGGATCCGCATGTATTTCAGAAATTGACAGTGTCATGGGGAACTCCAGACATAGATCTGTTTGCTTCTCCACTAAACCATCAGCTGCCAAAGTTTTGCACAAAAGGTTTCATCCCACAGCTTGGAGAGTGGATGCTCTTTCTTTCAATTGGAGCAATCTTCATGTGTATGCCTTTCCACCTCTGCCTCTCCTCCCAAAGGTACTTCTAAAGGTCAGACAGGACAAGCCAAGGATGATTTTAATAGCTCGGATTGGCCTCGACAGCACTGGTACCCATTACTGAGAAGTCTGGTACGGAAGCCTCCATGGCCTTTGCCTTCGATTCCACACCTGTTGTCACAGGAGGACAGCCATTTGCTCAATGTCAAGCTTCACTCTCTGCACCTAACAGCCTGGCATATTCTGTTTTGAACCATAGTGGGCCTCCACTTCCTCGGCAAGTTTTGAATGTTATTTTGGAAGCTAGAAGGCCTAGTACAAGGAAAGTGTACGCAGACAAATGGAAGAGATTTTTATTTTGGAGTGCAGCAAAAGATTTTGATGTTTCTGAGCCTAATTTGTGTGTGGCTCTTCAATATCTTACTGAGTTACTAGACAAAGGTTTGTCTTTCTCTTCTATTAAAGTTCATGCTGCAGCAATTTCGGCTCACTATGATTGCAACCCACCATTGTTTTCTCATCCTTTGTTCAAGCAATTTCTTAGAGGGGCAAAGAATATAAGACCCCGAAGAGCTCCTACTCCTGCTTGGGATCTCAATTTTGTGTTGGAGAAACTCACTCTACAACCTTTTGAGCCTGCAGCTACTTCTGAGTTGAAATATTTGTCATGGAAGACTGCTTTTTTGTTGGCCATTACCTCTGCAAGAAGGGTTTCTGAATTGCAGGCCCTTATGGCGGTTGAGCCTTTCTTGATTTTCCATAAGGATAGGGTATCATTACATACTAATCCTTCCTTTATGCCTAAGGTGGTTTCTAGTGTGGCTTTAAACCAGGCTATTCATTTGCCTACTTTTTATGCAAATCCCCAAAATAAAGGGGAAAAGATTTTGCACACTTTAGATGTACACAGGCAGTTGCGTTATTATTTGGACAGAACTAAAGGGTTCCGGCAGTCTCAGCAGTTGTTTGTTTCTTTTGCTTTGAGTTCTCAGGGCAAGCCTGTGTCAAAACAAACTATTTCTAAGTGGATTGGGTTTTGCATTGCTTTCTGTTATTCCCATCATGGCAAGGAGATTCCAGCTGGGATTAGGCCTCATTCCACTAGGGCTACTGCCACTTCAACAGCTTTTTGAGGGGTGGCAACCAAGGATATTTTGGAGGCAGCTACTTGGAGTTCAGTGCATACTTTCTCTAGGCATTATCACC
Organism: Protopterus annectens; assembly: GCF_019279795.1. Classification (NCBI taxonomy): domain Eukaryota; kingdom Metazoa; phylum Chordata; order Ceratodontiformes; family Protopteridae; genus Protopterus; species Protopterus annectens. The sequence continues at coordinate 410,498,102 of NC_056738.1, read as the reverse complement.
TGCCACTTTACTCTAAATCCAGGGCTGGTTTTGCCACTGCTGTTTTGCAGGGCATTTTGGCAGCTCCTGCTTCCTTGTAGTTAGCCATCCTCCCTTACCTCTGCTTTGGGATTCTACCCAAGTGTAAGGACTGCAGCAATGTGAGATGAAGAACATAGTACAGTTTTGTACCTACCATAAATGTAGATGTTCGAAGATCCACATTGCTGCAGTCCAATTTACCCTCCCTCCTTCCCTCGAGGTGGTTGTGTGGGTTGGGTTGTACATATTGTGTATATTGTATATATTGTACATATAATTAGTGCAAGGGTGGTTGGTTGATTGTTTGCTGTCTTTTGGTTTTGACCTTTATTTTTAGGGTCTTCTGACATCTGGGGCAAGAAAAGACTGAGGATATGACGTCGGTCATGCGCATTTGTACCCTGACGTCCTGATGTCAGTCAAATGCGCCTTGACCGACGTCAGCCTTATACTTTGATATTCGGGCCGACCGAGGACAGCGGACTACCCAAGTGTAAGGACTGCAGCAATGTGGATCTTCGAACATCTACATTTATGGTAGGTACAAAACTGTACTTTTCCCTTAGACACTCCTGGATGCGTTTATGTAACCTTGCGGAGCCCTTCAAATCTACTTTTACAAACGGCTCCTTTGACATTTCCTCTGTATTTGGACTAAATGTAAAAGATACACTCACCAGGTGCGAGCAGGAAGGGAAAACTCTCTCTGCCATGGGAGTACGTTTTTCTGTCCCTTCTAGACCACACCCTAAGGGTCAGAGAGACTGGAAATTGTGGCTCAGTAAATCTGAGATTTTTCCCAGATGCACAGGTTGATTCCTCCTTCAGAGGCAGAGGAGGAGGAAGTAATGGTAGACATCGCCCTAGAGGCGGGGGGGGGGGGGGGTCTGCAAAACCAGGGTGGCCGCGATTCCTTTCGTGGACGTCCCTATCAGCGCTCCTGAAGTGGGGCCCAACTGTACTTATCTGGAGCCAGTCGGGGGTCGCTTATCTTTGTACTCAGAAGCCTGGCACGACATCACACAAAACAAGTGGGTACAAAGAATAATTTCCAGAGGATACTCCATACCCTTCTCCTTTCCACCTCATCTAACCAAGAAAATCCCAGATGTTCCACCCAATCACAGGGATCAAGCAACTGTAGAAGTCCAAATGTTGCTTCAAAAGAGTCATCCAAACCGTCCCCGCAGAACAGATAAGATTCGGAACTTAACTCCAGATTCTTTAGTGCCAAAACGAACAGGGGACTGGAGGCCCATTTTGGATCTCAGCAAATTAAACGAATCAGTGAAGAAGTCCAAGTTCTGAATGGTAACACTGCAGTCTATACTTCCTGTGTTAGGGAAAGACAATTGGATGTGCTGCATAGACCTCCAAGATGCGTGCTACCACATAAAAATAGACAGCATCGAGGAGTCATTTACGCTTCAGGCTGGGAGCCAGTCCTTACCAATTTTGTGCTCTGCCCTTTGGTCTCACCCCAGCCCCCAGGGTGTTCACCAAATGTATGGCGGTAGTGACAGCTCACTTGAGCCATCTTGGATTCCTAGTGTTTCTGTACCTGGGGGACTGGCTCCTGACTGCCACCACCAGGCACCTAAGCCAGGGATTCAACCATCCAACTCTGCACTCAGCTAGGGATTACGATAAATTGGTAAAAGTCTGCCTTGTCGCCCTCTCAATATGTGACTTTTATAGGCACAGAAATGGCGACAGCTGCCGTGATGGCTCGTCTTCCTGCAGATAGAATACAAAATTTGAGACAACAGTACTTCCCCAACAGAGTCAAAACCAAGTTAGTACTCAAACTTTTTGGAACCATGGTCTCTACTGTAACTCTAGTTCCACTAGCCAGACTATATATGAGAATCCTTTAGTTACTACTCTTTTCCCAGTGGTCTCTTCAACAACTGCCTCTGTCTCCTCCTATTTTGATAACTGAATCTTACAAAAAGGACCTTCGTTGGTGGATTCAACCCGATCAAATAACGATAGGAGCAACTTTCATTCCTCGTCAACCCATTGCTACTGTGACCACGGATGCCTCCCAGATAGGGGGGGGCTGTTATCTAAGGGGGGGACATTGTCAATGATACTGAGTATGCAGAGTTAAGATGGATCATACAGTTGGCTGCTGACAACCCACCTGGGTTAAGTAGTTCTGTACCTTTAAAACAAGCCTTAAAGAAAAGGCATGTCATGTATAGCAGCAAACAAGATCTGGGGATTGTACTAGTACACTATGGGATACCTACCTAGCGATGAGCCAACTAAGAGAATTTGAGCGTTGTAATAGGCCGAGGATTGGCTCCGAACCCATATGTAAGACTGAAGGGCAAGATGGACTACAAACATGGAACGTTATGGTGAGTACATAACTTTTTTTTGCCGCCAGCTGTAAATAAACAGGAAGTAGTTTCAAAGTTCAGTTAAATGACAAATCACACAAATATGTGATGGTGCTGTGGTAGCGTTGTCGCCTCACAGCAAGACGTTGTCCCATTCGATTCTCAGCTAGAGCGTGTTCTGTGGAGACATGCGTGAATGGGCATACCTTCGTTGAAGGTTGTGCGTTAGGGCCGGCAACTCGGGACGTAAAAAATCAACTGCCAATCATTAGCGGACCGGAGTTCCGCTGTGGCGACCCCTAACCGGGAAAAGCCGAAAGACGCAACATTAATTGATAAAGCATGCATAATAAAATTCATGAATAGTGCACAGTTGTGAAAAATGATAAAATTAAAATGCTAGAGGAAAACGCGCACCAATTCATTCATTCATCCATTAGTAAATATTTCAAAGTTTAACTGCCGTCATTTTTAACAATGTTGGCACAGTCCCATTTATCCCAGGAGGGTTGTGGGCATTTAATTGGAAATGCCGTAATAGTTGCTTATATTCCAAACAGTTTTGCCAGGCACCCCCGAGTTCACATGCCACAATTTGTAAAATACCAAACACAAATTTTTTAAAGTTGTGCCAGACCAATGAATGTCCGTATAAAGCATTGTTTTCTTTACTTTTCTTACTGTTGTACAAGTTCTTTGGAGGGCGTGCTCAGTTTTGCCCAAGTAAAAAGTGCGACAAGTTGTATATTTAGCTAAGTAAACCAAACCTTTAGTAGAGCAATTACCATTCAGAAATAATATTTTGGAGTTGATGTAATAACTGTTGAATTCCCATCTTTGTGGAAGGGAATAATTGATGCTTTCATCCATACACCTGGCACAAAGTGTTTCAGACTGACCAGTAGGCAGTCTGGTATACTATCTGGCCTCGTAGACATGGTGCTCTTAGCTTTAGATAGCACTTTGAGAACTTCTTTGGTGATTTGAGTGTGGATGCATGTGCGTGATTGGGGGGGGGATTTGCTGTGGCAAATGGAAAAAGATTTCAATCTGGGCACAAAATAATATGTACCAGCATCATGTGATCATAGGAAGTTACTAGGCCAATGGCCCTAGGGCCCTTACAAGCCTAGGCAAGTTCTTTCCTTATTTCCACAATTAGCACCTGTTGCACCCCTGTCCAAGAGATGCTGATTGTGGAAATAAGGGTAGAACTTAGCTGTGCTTGTAAAGGTCCTAAGGCCATCAGCTTCCGTGGCAACTCTGAACTTTTCAACAAAGGTGAAGTTAATTGTCAGTAATAGTCCATGTGGCAACTGTTTGTTTTTTTTTTTTTTTTTTCTTGTTGTTGTCCTGTCCACTTTAGCTTCCCATAAAACATGCAAAGTCCTTATAAGGAATCTTTTACTCCTTAACCTTTTGATAAAACGGGCTTTTATTCCTGGGCTTTTCATTTCTTGCTGAAAAAAAAGTAACAAAACCACCATTTGATCCAGCCGATTCTGTTTCTCTCAAGCTCTTGTCATGGAAAATTGCACTAGCGGTAGTAATTACTTCTACAAGGTGGATGTTAGAGCTTCATGCTCCTCCTTTTTAATGTCCATATATTTTTCCAGCCAGGACACTTTTCAAGCTAATCAGTCTTTTTATTCCAAAGGTGGCAATGCAGATTACTTTGAATCAGTTGATACATTTACTAATCTTTTTTTTCAAAGTATTCCAGTAAAGGTGAATGCTGTTTTCATTGTCTAGATGTGCATAGATAACTGCATTTGTCTGGACCAAACTAAAAGTTTCAGGAAGGCTGAACTGTTTTTTGTGAACTTGCCCTCTGCAAGAAAAGATGTCCTGACTGAAGCCACTGTTGCAGTATTCCTGACATGCGACACCACTGATGTCCGGCCTGCGTATCAATGCTTTACCTTCCCTAGGTCATATGTCTTTTGCATGACCTCAGCTCATATGCATTGGCATATACAGATGGACATAAGAGTAAATCCCCAAACTGTCTTTCTGCCTACCAAAATGAAAGTTGTGCATCTGTAAGCTGCTTGGTGGATGGTACCTTTGCTTCGATCATTTATCCAGGTATGTGCCCCATTGGGGTAACTTCCTTTTTTTTATCTGACAGTATTTACTAGGAAGTTGTAGCTGTCAGGAAGAGAAAAGGAGAGTGCGGTAGGCAGATTCTGTACAAGAGCTTGCATACTAAGTGTATTTTTTTTTCCTAGGCCTGGAACACAATCATAGATCTTGCACAGTCTTGTCAGTTTTTCATTCCCAAAACCCAGATGTTGAGATTTTCCACATTTCTAGAGACCCAACATCTTAAACACTTAGTCCAATCCAAGATGGCTTACTCCACATCCTCAGATGTCCCTCTGCTGCTGAATAAAAAACTAGAGGCTTTGAATGAATCCCCAGTGTGACGTTTGACTAACATACTTGCTGAGTTCACAGAACCTGAGGTGCATCAGGCTACTTCTCAGTTGCCCACTTTCGAGACCCTGACGAAGGCCTGTATGACTCTTGAGGCTTTGCAGACTGCTGAGTCATCCACAGAACCCATTTATGAGGGACAACATGGCATCCCTCAGAGTTTAGTTAGGAAAGAGATACCAGGCTCCCTGATAGAAGTCAGACAAGGTTTCAAACCTGTCTCATCCAGGCAAATGTCATTTTTAAGAAGAAAAAATAGAAGGCTTAGGCATATATCTTCTCCCTCAGCAGTTAGGGAAAAGGAGTGGATAAACTTCTCATAGGGGTTGTTCAGTATGTCTTTGAAACCTCCTTCATTTGGGTCTCCACAGCCACAGGCTACTCCTCTAAAACCTACACTGGTGGTATCTTCATCTGATTAGGAGCAGGACTAAGATTGTAACCGTTCCCTGGACTATTCCTTTCAGCTGTGTGCTCCAGGGCAAATCTCTTCTGATGAAGAGTACTCCCTCTCACCGGATTCCCCTATTGAGGAGTTTTCCTTTGGGGTGACTATGCAGAACATGATGAAACACTTTCAATGGCAGTCCACGCACATCTCACTCATGTTCAGAAAAGGTATTATACCCTCTTGGGGATTAGTACCCCTTCCCCTTCTCCAGTTCCTCCTGTCCTTGAGGCTTTTCTGGATGCCTTTCAGTCCACCTTTTCTGCACCTGATTCTTGACCACCAGCTCCTAAGTGATCAGACAGGTTTTACAAGGTGCCTGATGACCTAAAATTTTTATATAAGATTCCAGTGGCAGACCCCTCTGCAGTATCTCTCTCTTTTTCTCCCTCCAGATCAGCTCTCTAAGCTTTTGCCCAGTTCAAGCACCCTACATACTGACAAAGATAGTAGGGCTATAGATGGATGGGGAAGGAAGGTTTGCACATCTGGTACTGTTCTCGTAGGGCAATTAACTACCAGACTGAAGTGACAAAGTATTTTGTCTGTCCTGCATTCCATAAACAAAGTTATTCTAGACCCTCCTACAGCAGAGTCTAAGCATCAAATGTAGAGCTTACTATCACATGCTACTCAGATTGCCAGTCACAGCATTGAGTACAGTTATGATGCTGTGTGCGCTGCTTCTAGAGCGGCTGCCACTAGATTTATTGTTTTGCAGGTATGCATGGTCAGTCTTTACCTGAGGATTTCAAATCTTAAATGTAGACTCTTCTTGGACAGAGACTTGCTATCTGGTCCTCACTCATTCAGCCAGCCTGTTCAAAACTTTCCAAGACTCACCAAGGCAAAGGCAAGACCATGAAAGACTGCAAACGGATTCTACTCTTCTCTTTTCCTAGATCCATAGAAACTACCCATCTTGGTCATACCACCTTCATTAAAAGAGATCCTGGGACAGCTCAGAAACAACGAACAATGGATAACCCCTTGGAAAATGTTCTCTGAAAAAATTAGAGAGATTCTGGGGAGGTCTTTCTTTAGATGTAAACATTTGTGACTACCTGTGCATCAGCCCTCTTGCTGTCGTCAGTCCCATTACTTCTCTACCTCGCCAGGTGGATAGCTATTACCACAGACAAGTAGGTCCTCCCCATCGTCGGGGACAGATATGCCATGTCTTGGGAAATATTCCCCTAAAATAAAAATGGCTTTTAGGGCCTTCTCCCAAA
>NC_056738.1:410425728-410491114 GCF_019279795.1 Protopterus annectens | reverse complement strand
TTTTTCATTTTTTCCTGGGCCCTATGCTGTCTTCCTTGTTGACATTTTCTAGTTTTTTACGGAGTTTTTTCTGTACATTAGTTTTTCCTTTTACTTTTGTTGTACTTTCTTTGCTTACCAATGTTTATACCACTCTTTCCTTGCCTTTCTTTCTTACCCATTTTAGGGTAGTCTTTTTACCATTATTGGTAGTCTAAATTTTTTTCCTTGAAACTATAACAAAGATTAGTGGCCGTTTTCGTTTTTTTTTTTTTTTTCAGTTTTATTTATGGTCAAGAAACTAGTTTTAAAAGTGCACTTCCTGTAAGTACAAAATTCCAAAATCTGATGCCCACATGGTGTGTGAACAATAAAGCTCCGGGGCGCCACACCTGAATATATATTCTCTTTCCGCCCCCTTTAATTTGAGAGTTATTTCAGACAGAAGAAAATCTGGTCCTTCAGGGCTTGCTACCATCTCCTTAATAATCTTCAGGTGCTCCAACCCCCAGTAAATATCCAAAGCCCACTTCTGAGTCTCAAAAAAGATCCCCTACCCAATCTCCAAAGTCCTTTGCTCCCACCATGGCTTCGTCCGAGCCTCCCTAGATCATCAGAAGAACTTCGGGTCCATCCACATCAGATCCTAAGTCCTTTGATCCGTCTGTCATACTGATAGTGTCCCAGGCCACACTCTGATGCAAAGACTTTAGATCCAACCATTACTTTAACCAAGTCTCCTAGAACCCATTCACTCGGCTTCTCAGTTTGCACAGTACCTCCTCGTATCCACTTCCCATTTTTGCAGTTGACACCAAGGACAGAATCAAGATCATTCCACAACCTCGACCATTAGATTCTCCAGCAGTTTTTCCAAGGCCAGTGTGTATAGGATGAAGAAGAAATTCCTCACAGCTCAACTTCAGATGTTGTTTTTTCCGTTCTGTTTTTTTCAGATCCACAAGTCTTCCCTCTACTTCCTAGGTAGTGATTGGTCCCACTGTTTCTGAACCCTCCAATGTGAGAACCCAGAGAGAGAGAGAGCATTTGTTTGATTCGAAAATGATTAAGTCTTTGACTCTGACAATGTCTCTGACTGCTTCCGCTCCTACACCCTTGGATCAAGATGAGTCTCCGAGCCAAAGCATCGGCACAGTATCTAGTTGGAGCTAGGGTCTACCCCAGTAAGCAATCCTTGCCCCTAGGAGCATTCTCCATTAGGTTGGTCAGGTCTGACTCCCTCCTGGAGGCAAGGATGCAGGCAAGCTCATTGTGTGGCTACATTGGTGGTTTTTGCCCCATTGTGTCCTGTCACACCTTCTCCTGGTCCATTTGTATTGAAGGTAAAATGCACTGCTTTCTCTACTCTGAGATATCCAGTCTTTCTCTTCTTGTATCACCATCTGTCATCCATACAGTTTCTCTATTGGAACTCCCCTTCTTTTTGGAGACTTCCCTAGAACATCCCACTGAAGTAGTTCTCCGAGAATGTGCAAGAGGAGGCACATAGATTCCCTTGTGGAATCTTTTACAGAGGATACTGACTTCGAGGAAAAGGAATGTTCCCCTAGATCTCCATCTGGTGTTGTCTCTTTTGGAGACATCCTAGATATTTTTAAAAGGGTGGATAGTTTTCAGATACTCCATTCCCAGAGGGGTCAGTGTTTCTTGAAGCTTTTGGTTCATGGCTGTCTGCACCTTGGGTGACTCCCACTGGCTGATTAGCTTATTGATCTATTCTCTTGCTAGGCATGTAAGGAACCAGACACTGTCAAACCAATATCCCGACACCCGGATAAGTTTTTTGCACCATCAAATAACAGACCTGATTGGAGCAAGGGAGTTTCTCTTGCTGTGATTTTTGGGTCAGCCATGTAAAAGGAGGGGCTAGCTGAACAGAGCTCCTCTTTTCATCCCCATAACAGAGTGAAGGGCATTAGACAGATTTGGGAAAAGCATTTTTGTTTCAGCGATGTTTGCTTTGCAATCTCTGAATTATTTAGTGCACTTTAAGAGGCTGCGGGGGGTTTGACCAAGACGCACTCCAAATCCTTGCCTGAGTCCATGTTTGTAGAGGACTTTAAGAGGTCATCTTCACAGCTGGCCACTCTATTATCTATTTCCAGTGTGACCATGAGGTTGATGTCTCATGCTGCAAGAGGGTTCCTCATAGGCTGCTGGTTCAGGCATTGCCGTCTGGTGACATAACTGGATGCGGTTATTTGATTTTGCAGAACCCTTCAAGTGTTCTTACATCAGTGCTTCTTTTGATGGAACCTCCTTGTTTGTTGCTTCTGTTAAAGAAATGCTTTCCCACAGTGAACCGGAAGGAATGAACAGGAAGGCGTCTGCAGTAGGGTTTGTTTTTCTACACTTCAGCAGTCCTTTTCCCAGAATCCAATGGGGGGGAGAAAACGTGACTCAAGTCCTTAACTACTCCAGAGGCAGGGTATGGAGGAGTTAAAATGGAAGATGTCATCTTCATGGCAGAGGAGGCCTGCAAAACCAGGGTTTCTGAGACCCCGTTTAGATGGACCCTTTCAGTGCCTCTGAAAGGTTGTCGGACTGTTTACCTCTGGAGGCATTCGAGGGGTACTTGTCCTTGCACCTGGACCGCTGTGCTTGTATAGCAAAAGATTTGTGGGTTCTAAAAATCATATCCAGAGGTTTTCATACCATTTTGCCAGATTCCCCCAATTAAAAGAAGCAAGCTTCCTGACATCCCACCCAGTCAGAAAGAAGCTGTAGGCCCAGGAGGTTCAACCCGACCAGAGAGGATTCTGAACTTACTCGAGGTTCTTTTTAGTGCCAAGACCACCAGAGACCTGAGACCAGTTTTGGAACCCAACAACCTGAACCAATTTGTGAAGAAGTCAAAGTTCTGAATAGTCCCGGTTCAGTCCATCCTGCCATTTGTGCACAAGGACAATTGGATATGCTCAGTCGATCTTCACAACCCGTACTATCACATAAAAAAAAAAACAGATGATCCTGAGTATTTCTGCACTTTTGGCTGGGGGCAAGTCCCTTTTAGTGCAGGCCCTGCCCTTTTGTTTCACCACAGCCCCCAAGTTATTTACCAAGTGTATGAAAGTGGTAGCAGATCACCAGAGACTGCTGGGATTCTTAGTGTTTCCATATCTAGACAACTGGTTCCTTATCGTCTCAACCAGGCATCTCTTATAACAGTCCAGGGATTATTTGCTTCAACTGTGTCAAACACTAGGCATCTCATTCAACATCTCCAAATCAAATGTACAGCCAGTAGAGAGCCTGGAGTTCTTCAGTACCCAGTTGAACACAGTAAGTCAGATTGCCGTTCTGCCTACACATTGTGTGGATACAATCAGTTTCCAGGTGCAGCAAATTCTTGTCCGTCCTACTCCTTCAGCCAGAGTTGTCATTCAGGCTCTGGGTTCGATGGCAGTGGCCTTATTCCTAGTTCCTATAGCATGCGTCTATAGGCGTGTTCTCCAGTGAACTGTAGCTGTTCAATAGTCTATTCTGCAACATTCTCTTATTCTCAGTCAGATTCGCTCGAATATACAGAAATCATCTTCATTGCTGGATTCAGTTGGACGATTTTTACAGAGGCCATCCTTTTTATTCTGTTTTCTTCAGTGACCATGGATGCTTCCCATCTTCTGGGATGGATGCTTCCCATCCTCTGGGATGGATGTTCCAAGGTACATGGTCCCCCCAAGAGACCAATTTGCAACTCAGTGTCCTAGAGATGAGAATGGCTCTGTAAGTATTGCAGGCTTTTCAAGATGTTCTCCTTCTTGGGACTATTGCGATACAAATCTGCAACATGTCTGTTGTCTGGTACATCAACAAGCAACAGGGAACCCAATCTTACCCCCCTTTGTTGACAGGCAGTCAGTGTGTGGCAGTAGGCTATCTCCTCCAACTGCTTTCTAGTGGCAACATTCATTATGGGGAAATCAGCATACTAGTGAACAGACTCAGCAGGTCCATTTTCTTTTACCTCACGAGTGGTGTCTCAGTCATAAGCTGCGGTGGTGCAGCAGTAGCGTCGTTTCACAGCAAGAGGTTCTCTCGTTCGATTCTCGGCTGGAGCGCCTTCATGTCTGCATGTCTTCCCTGCGGTCGAGTGGCGTTCGAAAGACATGCGTGAATGGGCGTGCCTTCGTTTAAGGTTGGGCTGGCACCTCGGCACCATAAAAATCGACTGCTAATCAGCAGACTGGAGTTCCGCTGTGACTACCCCTAACCGGGAAAAGCCGAAAGAAGAACGAGTGGTGTCTCAGTCAATAGGAGGCAGAGAAGATTTCCATCAGTGAGGCCAACCTTGTTGCAATCTTGGTCTCCCCACAACAGCAAGTGAAGCAGATATTTCGCTCTAATACCCCTTCAGGGGGAGTCAGATACTGTAATCTACGTTTATTCCTCCGGTGTGCACATATCCCTCATTTCTGATTTCTGAAATTTTTACAAAAACGGCAGTCTTTTGAAGAGCTCTGTTTTTCTCATTGCCCCTTTCTGGCCTCGCCAGTTGTGGTTCCCCTTCCTTTGGTCTCATCTTCATTATCCTCCATGGATACTGAACCACAGTCCAAATTTTCTCTCGCAGCCCTTGGGGTTGAAGGGTACCAGTATTCCTGGCCTCAAGCTAACTGCGTGGTTTCTCAAATTCCATTTATAGCTGGATAGCTCTGGCTTTCATCCTCCATTCTTCATATACTTTTATCTTCCCATGAAGCTTCTACAAGGAAGATTTAACTGGAGTAAATGGAAAAGAGTTTTCAATTTGGGCCCTTAAATAGGATGTTGACCTTTTTACTGCTTCTGTTTCTTTGGTGTTGGAGTTTTTAGCTTATTTTTACAGGGAGATGCTTGTTTTTCCACAGTCAGAGTACAGTTAGCCATATCAAATTTTCATTCAGAAGAACCTTCCTCTTTAGCTTCTTGCAAATTGTGGAAGGCCTTTCTGAAAGGAACTTTCTTACTCATACCTCCTATGAAAAGACCAGTCACCTCCTTGGTATTTGACAGTCATATTCCAGGGGTTGGTTGTGCAACCCTTTGTACCTACAGCCAAACTGATTTGAAATTTTTGTCTTGGAAAACAGCTTTTCCAGTAGCATTTAAATCTGCGAGAATATGCTCTTATCTTCCAAACTTCAGTACTTTGTTTTCCACAAAGACCGTGTTATTTTACAAACCAGTCTTTCTCACCTCAGGTAACCTCTGAATCCGATACCAATTCAACAGTTCACCTTCCTGCCTTCTTCCCTAATTTTTCAAGTAAAGGGGGAGTATATGTTGCACCTTTTAGATGTACATAGACAACTACATTTTTATCTACACGGGGCAAAGGATTTCAGGAAAGTAGACCTGTTATTTTTCTTTGTCACCAGACAGACTGTGATCACTGGTTTCTAAAGTTACCCTGGCAAAATGGATAACTGATTGCATTTCTTTTGTATATATTCGGCAAGGCCTTTCGCTGTCAAAGCCTAAGGCTCATTCAGCTAGATCTGTGATCACTTCCTCTGCCTTCTGGTCTAGAACTTCCACTGATGACATTTGTGCAGCAGCTTCCTGGTTTAATGCTCATACCTTTTATTACCCATTACAAACTAAATTTGATTTCTAGAAGCAGAGCTACTTTTGGTTTGCCAGTTCTTTGGAATAATCTCCCATGAGGGCCACCCAAGATTCACGTAGTTGGTGACTCTGTCCCGTATGTTGAAGAATGAAAAGGGCATAATCAGATTATTAGTTATGTACTCACCATAAGTATGCATCTGCGTTGTCCATTTTCATTCTTCAACTCCCCACCCTCCTTTCCCCTTCTGGAGTGATCTTACGGATATTTTGGAACCTTTTGTCCCAGGTTTTGAGCCCTAGCTTACTGTTATTTTCTTTTCATGCTCAAATTTAGGATCTATAAGGCGGCAAACTCAATATGACGTTTTGTAAGCTTGCCAGGGTGATATGGGTATTGCGAGGAACTTGAGAGTTGGTTCCATAAGTCTGTGACGTGCATCCTAGTCAGATCCAAGGTTGGATCCATAACTCACACATTGAGGAGAAATGAAAATGGACAACAGATGCATAGTTATGTTAAGTACATAATTTTTAATGTAATTTGCATATATGTATACATACTTACATATACTTGCACATATGCATGTTTGAGGAGTCTTTGTATCATTACTTTTCAACCATGATTGACACCAGAGTTTCTCATAGGAAAAAATAGCCACTACTGGGAAACGTTTAGACCTGGATATGGCATGTAGAATGTAGATAAACCCTATTTTTATGTTTTACTGTGACACACTGATCTCTCTTTGAAGTTCTGTTCATAACATTGTTCATCGGTAAGTACTAGGGTAGCTGCCTTTGTGGGCCCTTTTAAGAATCACCAATTTCTCTCAAATGTAAGCATCATACCTTGTACCTTGTGTCATTGAGGTAACTGTTACGGTGCATACCCTTTACCACTGTACTGTCTGTTTTCCGACCAACCTCCTATGTTACAGTTAAAGACAAAGTTTGCATTCTAAACCCATAAAAGTGAAATATGTTATCTGAAGTGACTGCTGCAGCCTACATTCCTCTTAACTGAAGGTAAAAAGCATAAATGCCTGATCTCATTTGAGATAACTGTCCCATATAGCATCCGTGTACAGTGTTTTGATTTGTTATGCAAGAAAGATTATCCTGCAAGCATTTAATCGAGGTAAATGTGTGTTTTCATATATTTAAGTTAAGTTTGTTACCCAGATCCAGTCACAATTTTAGTTCTTAATATTTCACTTGTTTGGACAATTTTTTTAATTGTAAAATTTGCGCACCATCCCCCCCTTTTTTTTTAATACTGACTATAGATCCCATTTTGTTTGTTCAGATGTAAAACAGAACACACAGCTTAAATGGATGTTTAGAATTAAGAAAGTTATTTTTAATGTATAGCTTTATCCATGATGGCAAAAAATTCCCTTGAATCTTCACAGGCTAAAGCGAAGTTTAGATGATTTGGAAAATCTCGCTAAACAGTTTAAACTCATAGAGTGGTAAGTTGTAACAGAAAGACTATTATGATAGATTGACAAACCTCTTAATTTAGTGGCTTATGTGACCTTTTAGTAACAGTTGTTCTACTTTTCTGTCATACAGGTAATGTGGAGGAAGCAAGACGGATATTGAAGATGTTTGATGACTATACTCCAGGATTGGCTGTGATACGTCTGCGTCGGGTGAGCCTGGAACGCCGACAGGGAAACTTGGAAGGTGCTGAGACTTTATTACGAGAAGCTGTTAAGGAGAATGAAGGCACACCCCTTGCTAGTTTTTATGCAATTAAACTGGCCAGGCATCTGCAGAAGTTACAGAAAAATTTGACAAAAGCTAGAAATGTTCTCTTGGAAGCTATTGAAAAGGACTCTGTAAGTATTTTGAATAGGTCAGAATGCTGTTTGTAGTAACATTTTGAGTGCTGCAGTACAAGTTTGTTTTGGCACATCGGCCCAAGTTTTAGTCTAGCTGTTTTTGACTTTATAATTTTCTTTGTTTTATGGGTTAGTGAGCTGAGTCTTCCAAACACTTTTTGATTGTGATACAGACATGGAGACAGATTAGTGCTAATAGATAAAGATGGAATCATAAACTTAAGTGATGGTGTGATTACAGAATTGGTTTTTCACTGCTGAGATTTCTTAACATCTAACAAATGGAAATGTGTACACACTGAGTAGATGACCAATTATAGTATACAGGTTAGCATAAGGAGGACAAAACACACTAATTTGTGCGCTGAGTTTGAAACATGCAGATGTGCTTTATGTACAGTAACACATTGACAGTGTTAAGCCACAGTGGTGCAGCGGTAGCGTTGTTGCCTCACAGCAAGAGGTTCTCCCGTTCAATTCTCTGCTGGAGCGCCTTCTGTTTGGAGTCTGCATGTCCTCCCCACGGTCGAGTTGCGTTCGACAGACATGCGTGGAATGGGCGTGCCTTCATTGTAGGTTGGGCGCCGAGCTGGCCCCTCGGCACACGTGAACAATCTACTGCTAATCATTAGTGGACCGAATTTCCGCTGTGGCGACCCCTGACCGGGAAAAGCGGAAATTAAAACAACACATTGACAGTGTTGCTGTCTTTTTAGTATTTTGCCATGGTTAACTTAGTAGCAGACAATTTTCATATGTTTAATTATGAATATTTTATTGTTTTTTTGTCATCCTGTCAATTGGTGTGATATATAGCTGCTCCTTTAGTCTTTTTTTTTTTTTTTTTTTTATAGTGAGGGGAAATACAGTGGATGTTCATCGTGTTTCACTGTTGCAGTCATTACAGTTGGGTTATCCTGCTGGCAGGCTACCCTCAGTCAGCCTGAATTCCAAAGTCTAGGTCCGGCGTCGGTTGCTGTCACCTCTTCCCTGACGTCAGTGTGCCACGGGTATAAAAGAAGCAGCCAACGCCATTTTCTTCAGTCTTTCTTGACGCGCGGTGCCCGAAGCAAAAGCAGTTCGTAAGTGCCGGTCGGCCGACTCCTGAGATTTTCAAAATCGAATTTCAGATCCAAAGTCTTCATTAAAGCTAAGTACCCCGTTGGGGAAACTTTTTTCTTGCTCCAGACTGATGTCAGAAAAAGTTAATTGTATTTCTTGTGGGAAGCAAATACCTCATAAGGATTTTCATTCTTACTGTATTCCTTGCCTAGGCCCTGGCCACGATGTTGCTAGCTGCTGGTTTTGTGCTAGATTTAACCAACACACTATTAAGCATCGGTACAATTTTGCATTTCATTACTTTGGCCAAAGATTCAATTATATAATGCCGTCGGAAGAGCCGACGACCGGAGTTTATAAAAAACACAAAGAAAAAGAAAAGGACAGGCATCCAAGGTCCAAAACAGACGACAAGGCTTCCTCTAGGCCTGTCCCCAGTTCTCAGTGAGCCGCTTTCGCAGCCACTGACGCCGGTACCTCAGCGCCACAGGCTGCTTCCATCTCCCACATGGAGCCAACTAGGCCGCTGGAAACTCAAGGTATTGGACACTCAGAAACTATTCCCTCAGATGGGTCCGAAGCCGCTGAGCAGGCATCTGCTTCTGAGGGTATATTCAGGCCTACACAGTTATATGTAAAGCCAACTTCAGCTTCAAAGGCAAAGACTAAAGCAGCTCTAAAGACAAAGAAACAAGTACAGCATTCTCCTGGACAGACTTCCATGCCTAAAAAATAGATGCTTAAAATGGCCGAAGACTTAATTACTTTGATGGGGTTCCCATCCCCCTCCTGTTAAGAGGCCTAGGCAAGAGATAGAATATGAATCTTCAGATCAGGTTTTCATTTCCTCTGATTCCTCTTCTGAACATGAATATTCCCTTCCTCCCTATGAGGATTCTGATGCTGAAGAATCTGTCCCTTCAGCCTCTCCTCCTGAGGATTATTCTTTTGGGGAGACCCTGCATACTATGAGGGAGCATTTCCATTGGGAGAGCCAAGATTACTCTGAATCCAAGAAAAGGCTCAGAGACTTCCTTTTATTACCCCAGCACAGGCCCCTTGCTATTCATCCTGTTTTAGACATTGTAGATGATGTTTTTACTCCTAACTCCTGACTCTTTACCACCTGCTCCTGTAAAGCCAGACAGATACTACAGGGTTTTGGATTCTCATAAATTTCTTTACAAAAACCCTGCTGCTGACCCAGAAACTATTTCTCAGGGTCCCAAGGGGGTCTAGGCTTCCACTGCAAAAAACCCTATTCCCTCTGATAGGGATTCAAGGACCCTGGACAGATGGGGGGATAAAGATTTATACTACTTCTACCTTGGCTGTAAGAGCTTTAAATTGTCAGTTTCATATGCTTAAATATCAGCAATATCTTATGTCACTGCTTAAACAGAAAATGTTGACAAATTCAGAATGTGCAGAAAACAAAGAAATACAGGATTTATTGCATGCAGCTGAATAAGTAGGAAAGCATACTTTGCAATGTGGTTTTGATTCTCTAGAGGACTCCTGCAGGGCCGCAGTTGCAGGTTGTCATTAGGAGGCGTGCTTGGTTAAAAGAGCAGAATCTGCCTGATCATGTTAAAGCAAAACTTTTAGCTGCTCCATTACAGCATGATACCTTGTTTTGTGTTAAAGCAGAAGTGTTGAAGAAAATAGAGGACAAAGCTAAATCTATGCAAACAGTGAAGGATTTCATACAGGTACAGCCTCCCAGATTTAGCAGGAACTTGCCCACAAAGAATTGGTCCTTTCCAGTGTCAGACAGGACACAGAGAGGCAGATACAGACACCCCAGAGGCAGATCACAGCCCCAAGGTTCATACAGGCCTAAGCAATGTGGTGCTTCTACCTCCAAAAGTGGAGAGAAAAAATCACAGCCATACAGAAAACAGTCTCAATGACTTTCTCTTGCCAACACCAAGCACTTATCTTCTGGCAGCTCCTTTGTGGGGGGAACTAGCACTTTTTTCACAAAATTTACACATGATCACCTAGGACAAATGGGTCTTAAATATCATATCTTAAGGCTACAGGTTCCACTTTCACACCCTGCCAAGGCCAAACAGTATGCCAAACCTGCCACGCAATCAGTGGGCAGAGGCACAAAAACAAGTTTCATCCCTCATGGACATGAGAGCCATTCAGCAAGAACCACAGCAAGAGCAAGGGAGTAGGATTTTACTCAAGGCTATTCTTGGTACCCAGAAAGGACAAAGCCTGGCGACCAATACTGGACCTGTCTATCCTAAACACATTCCTGGATATTCCAAAATTCAAAATGTTAACTCTGCAGCAGCTTCTGCCCATGCTGGGCAAGAAGGCTTGACTTGTGACTTTAGACCTAAAAGAGGCATACCTGCATGTCCCAATCAGACAGTCATGCAGAAGATACCTCAGATTTATAGCTAGCTCAATGTACTACCAATTCTCTGCATTGCCCTTTGGCTTATCTACTGTGCCCAGGGTCTTCACAAAATGTTTGGCACCAGTGATTGCATTTTGCAGACAGAGGAATACAAATATATCCATACTTGGACGACTGCCTTATTCAAGCAGAGAACTAAGACACTCTACTACAGCATCTGGCATTTGTAAAAAGGTTACTAACAGGTCTAGGGTACATACTAAACGAAAAGAAATCAAAACGCGTACCCTCTCAAGAGATATTATTCCTGGGTGCAAGCTTAAATACAACTGCCCAGATGGCTTCTCATGCCAGACAAACAGACAACTAACTACTAATTTCAAGATGTTGGCAACAAAGTCCCAGTTAATTGCAAGACAAATTCTGCAGGCTTTGGACTTCATGGCATCCTGCATTCTACTAATTCCTTGTGCAAGACTGCATATGAGGAAACTTCAATGGTATCTAAAAAGTGTTTGGACTCAACATTGCAACAGCCTGAAAACAATAATTACCCTCATTCCCTGCCTGCAACAGGAGTTTCGATGGTGGGCAAAAGCCTGTCACCTCAGCACGGGACAGCCATTCACCATACCCACAGCCAGGCAGACATTGACAACAGATGCATCAGATTATGCCTGGGGGGCTAATGTGGCAGGAAGATGTATTCAGGGCACATGGTCCACAAGTCAAATGCATTTACATATCAAAAATAAATGCTAGCTGTACAGAATGCCCTGACAGCCTTCAAGGATCTACTTCATCCAGGACAACTACTGATAAAGATGGACAATACTACAGTTATGTAGTACATAAACAAGCAGGGGGTCACACATTCCTACCCCCCTCTGCAGACTAGCCATGAACTTGTGGGACACAGCATTGACTTACCAAGTATATCTGCAAGCACAATTCCTGCCAGGAAGAATAAATACTCTGGCAGACGAACTAAGGAGAAACCTAATGGATCCCCACGAGTGGAAATTGGATCCGCAAAGTATTCAGCATGATAAAGAACTGGGGATGCCCGGACATAGACCTATTTGCCTCCTCTCACAGCTACCAACTACAGAAATTCTGCACAAGGGCTTATCACAAGCAAGCATGGAAAGTGGATGCTCTATCTTTCAGCTGGAAAAACGTAACAGTATATGCCTTTCCTCCTCTGCCTCTCCTTCCCATGGTACTTTTCAAGGTCAAGACTAGAAAAGCCAAAAATGATACTTCTTGTTCCAGACTGGCCCCACCAGCACTGATACCAAATCCTAAAGAGTTTGTCTCAAAGTCCAGCTTGGACATTACCTCAAATTCCTCACTTATTGACCCAACAAGACAGATGCTGCACAGCCAACTCAGGACCTTAAACCTGGCAGCATGGCGGATAATGTAGCCATTCAAGACACACCTCTCTCAAAAGCAGTGATGGATGTTGTTTTGGAGGTCAGGAGTCCTAGCACCAGAACATCTTATGCAGAAAAATGGAAGAGATTCTGTGCTTGGAACCAGGCACAAGGCATTGACACGATTGTTCCAAATATTCCTCAGATTTTGCAATACTTAACTGAGATGCTGGATAAAGGCCTTTCCTTTTCATCAATTAAAATTCATGCCTCTGCCATTTCAGCTCATTACAGTACAGATCCACCTATTTTTTCGCATCCATTACTGAGGCAGTACCTCAGAGAGGCCAAAAACATAATACCTCCAAGGAGAGCACCAATACCTGCATGGGACCTCAACTATGTCTTGGAAAAACTCACACTGCCTCCGTTTGCGCCAGCCTCTGCAGCTGATGTAAAATTATTTTCCTGGAAAACAGCTCTGCTACTAGCAGTAACCTCCGCTAGACGAGTCTCAGAGTTACAGGCACTCATGGCTGTGGAACCTTTTATTATTTTCCATGATGACAGGGTTTCTCTGAGGACAAACCCTACATTTATGCCTAAGGGTAGTGTCCAGTGTGGCCCTTAACCAAATGGTTCATTTGCCTACCATTTAACAAAACCCACAGAATAAGGGTGAGAGACTTCTGCATTCTTTGGACATTCACTGGCAACTGCGCTTCTACTTGGACAGAACCAAAGCTTTCAGAAAGACTGAACAACTTCTAGTGGCATATGCTGCAGGATCACAAGGAAAGCCCATCTCAAAACAGACTATTTCAAAGTGGGTAGGCCACTGCATTAATTTCTGCTTTTCTCAGCATGGCAAATCAGTGCCTAAGGGTATTAGGCCACATTCAACCAGAGCAGCAGTCACTTCAGCAGCCTTCCTTAGAGGAGTACCAACCAAAGACATCTTGGAGGCTGCAACTTGGAGTTCAGTGCATACATTTACGAAGCACTATCACTTACCTCTCTACTCAAAATCCAGGGCAGGCTTTGCCACTGCAGTTCTGCAGGGCCTGATAGCGTCTCCTAATCCTATTTAGCACCAGCCTCCCAACCTTAGCTTTGGGATTCAACCCAATTGTAATGACTGCAACAGTGAAACGCGATGAACATAGTACAGTTGTGTACCTACCATAAATGTAGATGTTCGAGTGTATTCACTGCTGCAGTCCAGGTTACCCTCCCACCATCCCCCTTTTCTTTACTGGGACTTCTCTACTTCCCTATTCTATACAACCTATTTGGTGTATTTGCTTGTAGATGAAGGGAAAGTTGTTTTTTTCTGTATGCATGCTTATTGGCATAATTTAGCCTACCTTTTTAGGGGCACCTGACATCTGGGGCAAGAAAAACTGAAGAAAATGGTGTCGGGTGCATCTTTTATACCCCTGGCGCACTGACATCAGGGAAGAGGTGACAGCAACCGACGCCGGACCTAGACTTTGGAATTTAGGCCGACTGAGGGTAGCCGGATGTCCCCAGATTAGGTGCAAGATTAACTCCTATAGTGAGGGCATCTGTCAAAAATTTGACAGAGAGGAAAAGTAATCCGTTCCACCTTTGAGTCTTTGCCACAATAGTGAGTAGTTGTCCATCTCATTTGGATGTATTGGTCACATCTTGGCAGATCTTTGAGAGATTAGTACTTTTGTGCAGCAGATTTATTTCTGTTTTTGTAGCATTATGAAGTTAATTTGATCATTTTACTTGAATTCTTTTTTCAGATGCTCATGATGTCAGAAAAAGGTCATCAGTAGGTGTGCCTTTAGGAGACAGATTCCTTGATGACTAAATAATGTGTCCACACACTTGCATGTATATGTGTGGGATGTGTGTATATGGGTCTGCCAGATTTAGTAGAATGTCTTTTAACTATTGGAGGTTAAGAATGGGTGTGCAAGTATTTCCAGGTTACAGTCGAGAAAGGACTAGATGGGGTAATATATTATCATACAGATGTTTGCGGGTTATGGTCAGAGTAAGTGCTAGGTAAAGGGGATACATTTAGTGCTCTGTTTGTTTTTGTAATTTGGTGCATGTTTTGAGTGTTATGGAAAAGGTTTTTGTAAGGTGTAGAGGGGTGGTAAGGTCAAGGTTAGCATGCATTTCTAAGGTGGTCTGGAGAGACAAAACATAGCGTGTTTATGGATCCTGTTTGATTCTTGGTTGGAGTGCCTTTTGTGTGGAGTCTGCATGACACCCTTGTGTTTGTTTAGGTTTTCTCCAGGTACTGTGGTTTCTTCCCAACTTTCAAAGAAATGCAGTAGGCTTGTTGATATCTGTCAGTTCTCCTAGGTGTGCATGGGGTGTGTAAAAGAGATAGAAGAAGTTCATGGCAATTTGCTTCCATTCCCTGTTTATCTAGTAAAAACTGCATTGTGGCAGCTGTTAATGGGGATGATCTGTGGTAAAAATTGTGTTACTTTAGGGGGCTGAGTTAAGTGTTTAAAGTACTGTTTACTGCGATTTTATGGGGAAAACGTTACTTACCTATTTTTACCATCCCCTGCTAGTAGGATTCCCCGGGAATCTGACATCTTTTTGGGTTAACCTTGGAACAACCTACCTGTTCCTTGGTTCTTCCTTTTTCCAGCTACAGAAAAGAAAATTACTAAACTAATTATGCTACCATATCAGGCTGCTAAAATGCCTCAGCTGCAGATGGGGTAAGACTGCTGGGGCCATTTTGTGATTCTCAGACCATTAATCATTTTTCTATAGCTCCCTTGGTGTGTAGTCCCTGTGACCATCATGAACCAGTGGTGAGAGGTGAGATATATCTTCTGTGGCTGTTGGAATGCCATTGATGACAAAGAAGAGACGTTATTTTAGATCCTAGGAGAAGGGACAGGGAATGTTACTTTGCTTGGCCTGATTGCTGTGCCTATTCCTAAGAACATTTTACCCTGACAAAAGTGGGTCTGTTTCAGAAATTTCTGTCAAAAAGAAGCAAAAAATTTATTGTATTTCTTTACTGTTTGTCACTTTGGACAGGAGTGATTTTATTGGGCTTGGCTCAGCTCTTGACCCTGCCAGTTTAGCTGTTTCTGTTAAAATAAAACATTCATTTCCTGAACAAGTTCAAGATTTTGAGCCACAGAATGATTGTAAATGACTAATTTCTAATTCACATTCTGTAGAGTGTAGCTTTATCTACTCCCAAGGTTTAATTCATCTCTTAACCTTTCCAAAATGGCTGTTTTTTGTTAAAGTAAAAGATTCATTTTCTGAAGAGGTTCAAGGTTTTGAGCCACAGTGATTGCAAATGACTGATTTCTGTTTTGTCTCCTCTGATTTGTAATTCAAATTCTGAAGAGTGTAGCTTTAGCCAGTCCCTATGATGGATTCCATTTTTCTGAAACAGTTTCCTGAAAGGGTCAGTTGTTTCACTGGAACCATAATGATATTCCGCAGTCACTGACAGTCTACTCATTTATTACAGTTGAAATTTCCAAAACTTGCCCCAATTCCTTATGTTCTTTCAACATTGGAGAGTCTTCTTGTAACAGCTTGTACCTTTCCTGGCAACAAACCTGCTGCCCCCCCCCCCAAAAAAACGGATAGATTGTGTAAATTTCCTCATTCTTATAGGTTTTTATAGATTTACTATTGTTTGTGCAAACGGCAGTCTGTCAGCAGCATTGCTGCCGAAAATCAGAATGTCGTGCACAAAATTGAAATAGATGGAATAGTCGAATACACCTATGCGAATGCAGTAGTGCATTCACGTAAGTGTATTTGACTATCTGCACGGAGATCACGGTACAGTGGGGATTGGAAATTCGTCCATATCCCCACTGTAGTGCCATTTTGGAGTTCGAATATGTTAGTAGCGGGGGTGTAGGGGATGCAAAAATGTGTGATATGTTATATAGGAGTCTAATTTACATCAGCTCCTATACGGCTATCACGTGACGGTTTCGGTAACAATGTCGGCTTAAATGTGTTTTTCATTTGGGTCGACATTGTGGCCGTTCGGAATGTTTGTGTTCGGTTTTACTGTTTATTTCAAGCAGCAAATGTTTTGCCGTTCGAACAAATGATAGTAAACCGTTTTTGTACACACATCCCTGATCAAGCCTAGCAGTTATTGCTTCAGTGAACTTAGCTGCTGATAAACATTTGGTCGATGTCAGAGTCTCTCTTATCAAGGCTGGGAAAGTTTTTGATTGGCAAAAATGTATATTCTTATGCAACACCTCAGTGGTCAGGCTTACCTTTTTAGAGAATGAGGGTTATTATCGCATCTCTTTCCTCTTCCAAAGAGAAATCTGCTGTGTGTAATTTGATTGCTTTGCTTCAAGTGGCTACACACTCTTTGAAATGTACTTATGATTCTGCTAATGCCAGAACTGTTATAAAGAGGTTGGCTTGGTTGAGATCTCAATACCTTCCAGAAGATGTAAAAAAATATTTTGAATTCTCCGTTGCGTAGAGAATTAGTTTTTGAGCCATCTGCTGCAGTGATCCTTAATGTATGATGGAAAAGGTAAGCTCATTCAAAGCGATCTCTCTCTCCGATTTTCAACCTTCCTTCAAGTTTGCCAAGGGAATTAATGCTGTCCTTAACAACCTTCTTTAAAAAGCAAAATAAACAGACCCAGCATGATGCTGGCAAGCAGCATTTAAAAAGCGATGACATGGAGGTTCCAGGAGGAGAGGAAGAACCCCACTGTTTAGAAAAAAGGACGTTCCACTAAGTCTTCGACTATATGCAAGACTATCCCCACCACCATGGTATACCCTTAATGATTCCAAGAAATCCTGAACCTCCATTTTTCTGTTTGGCTATAGATAGTTTGGCACATGGGCGGAAGTTAAGCCATCATGGTTACAGATGGCACTTGAGTCTTTCTCCCCTTTTCTAGGGATTCGCTCCATCCCCCCTACTAAACCTTTTCTGTCTGATGCTGTCTGTGTCATTCATCACAAATGGGTCTTGGATCCGACCTCATATATGAGCCTACAACTGTCGGATAGATCCAGAGCTCAAGCTCCTCCCCTTCCATACCTTCTACCCTCAGATCTCATTTGCCGCTGAAACATTTCAGGGGTGTGTCTGTGTGTGTGTCTGTGTGTGTGTCTGTGTGTGTGTCTGTGTGTGTGTCTGTGTGTGTGTCTGTGTGTCTGTGTGTGTGTCTGTGTGTGTCTGTGTGTGTGTCTGTGTGTGTCTCTGTGTGTGTCTCTGTGTGTGTCTCTGTGTGTCTGTGTCTCTGTGTGTGTCTCTGTGTGTCTCTGTGTGTGTCTCTGTGTGTCTGTGTGTGTGTGTGTGTGTGTGTGTGTGTGTGTGTGTGTCTCTGTGTGTGTCTCTGTCTGTGTCTGTGTGTCTGTGTGTCTGTGTGTCTGTGTGTCTGTGTGTCTGTCTGTGTGTCTGTGTCTGTCTCTGTGTCTGTCTCTGTCTCTGTGTCTGTCTCTGTCTCTGTGTCTGTCTCTGTCTCTGTGTCTGTCTCTGTGTCTGTCTCTGTGTCTGTCTCTGTGTCTGTCTCTGTCTCTGTCTCTGTGTCTGTCTCTGTCTCTGTCTCTGTCTCTGTGTCTGTCTCTGTCTCTGTGTCTGTCTCTGTCTCTGTCTCTGTGTCTGTCTCTGTCTCTGTGTCTGTCTCTGTCTCTGTGTCTGTCTCTGTCTCTGTGTCTGTCTCTGTCTCTGTGTGTGCTGTACTGGTATTAGGCTTGGGGACAGTGCACCTGGAGGTTGAATGTGAAATTTGTGCCACATTCAATCCCAGGGTCCTGGTAGAGCACCACAATAAGCTTCTTCTGAAGGGCTTGGCTCATTGGGGGGTCATCTGCCCAAGGAATCCCCCTTCCATCCCCCCCCCCTCTGGAACCCAAAGAAAGGCCTCCTCCTCCCCCCCCTTGGAGAGGTCCTCTTCCTCATCCTTTCACTGAGAAGCTGAGGCTCTCTGATCACAAATCCCTTGATCAGAAGTCTGCCATTCCAAGAACCTTAGATTTTAGACACTGATCCAAGACCTCCACTGAGTGGAGGCCTTTGGATCTGAGTAGGTGCTTGCCATCTCAGGATCCAACCAGTTTGTCGGATCCAGCAGCACACTGTCCAAGTCCTTGGACCCAGCTAGGATCAGGCAGTTCTGTTGGATCCCATTACAGTTGAAGGTCCCAGGAAGTTGGATCCAACTCATTGGGGTAGATCCCCTTCCTGAGACTATAGGGCTATGAAATCCAGGGTCAGATCCACTGCAAGGTCCGGTCACTCTTCAGTCTTGTCCAGATCCTCCAGAAGTCTACTGCTGTCAGACATGGATATGATGATGCGCTTCCTCTAAGGCTCAAACTGAGTTGGGCTTGCTGCTGTCCCTGTCTAGGTGACCAGGGGGACCCTTCCCATCTGCAGGACACCCACTCTCCTCTTCCAGTCCCACAGGCTTTGGAATGTCAGGACGAGGGGATTTCCAGTGAGAGACCAATGATGTCTGTATACCCCACTTCCTGACACCATCAAAGTCTCTGGATGGCCCTGTTCCATTGCCCTCGGTCAGCGTACACCTTGCCTCCGAGAGGTAGGTGTAAGTTTGCTGGGGATGGGTTCGGGCCCAGAGTTTTTAGACTGTTCCCTTCTGGGATCTTTAGCACTGGACAGCTCGGGGCTAATATCATCAAGGGTTTTTGGTGCTGGTTTGGCGTCCCTTCTCCCTTCCCAGATGGCCCCAGCTGCTGGAGAGGTGAGCTTCATCCAGTCTGTCGGCCTTCCGGGGGGGGTAGAGAGGACCTTTTCCAATTTGGCAGTTACCCCTCCATCTTCTCTAGGTCCTCCCCAGTCGTTCTCAGGTTTGGATGCTGAGGCCTCGTCATCCATCCAAGGTCAGCCCTCCCACGAGTGCCTTCAGGCGGGCACTGCCCCACTTAGGGTATCCATCTCTTCCGAGTCCTCCCCTAAGCCCACCATGGAGGACCCCCTTCAGATGAGAACATGTAAGAAGAGTCACTTGGGCTTCCCCAGAGAGTCCCTAACTGAGGACACAGATTTTGAGGAGGGAGACAAGTCCCCTAGACTTCACTTGAAGTGCTCTTTGGGGGGCATCCTTTGTTCTCAAGCAAAGAGATGGTTTGTCTTCCTCAACCCAGTCGTCAGAGTAGTCTGTTTTCCTGAAGGCCTTTGGGACAGGCCCATTCTCTACCTGGGTGTCTCCCCCTGATGATGAACTTGTGGACCTTATCGCCAGCAGAGCTTGGAAGGAGCCACACACATTGGAACCTGTCCCCAAAAAAGCCGACAAATTTCTCTGTTCTCCTGAGGACAGAACATTTTGGAGCAAAGGTGTCCCCATCTTTGCCATTGTGATGGTTGCTGCTACTAAGAAAGAGCTAGCTGAGCAAAGCTTCAGTCCCATCCCCTGAACAGGGAGTCCCGTGTGATCGACCATTTTGAAGAGCGTGTGTTTGCCTCAGCTACTTTCGGACTGAGAGCAACTAATTTGGCTTATTTTACCTGGCTTCTTTGGGACTTTATTTCGGACCTTACCACTTCCCTTAAAGAGTTGTTGCCTCTGGACAGTCTTATGCTGGTCTCTCCAAAACTCTCTACTCTGACTTCCTTGGCTAATGCCTCAATGAGGTTGATCTCCAGTTTGGCAGAGGCAACCTCTCAAGTGGCAGGCACAAGTACTGCCATTTGACAGCATCCTTGGCTTTGCCTTTGCAGGTTTGCGCAACCCTTCAGGGCATCTTTCACTAATGCCATCTTTGATGGCTCCACCTTGTTTGGTAATACAAAATGCAAGAAAGCAAAAGCAAATTAACCTTTCCCTCGCAGTAAATTGTGGCGCTCTGGATGAGTTTTTCCATTAAAGCCCTGGGAAGTCGGAAGATGGCTTTGGCCAATACCCCTGTTGTACCCACACTGGCACCCTGATGCCCACATGGAATGGGAGATGGCCAAAGCAGAGAACGGGACAGTAAAGCCATGTAAGTTGTCATAATGCACGTGGCTCCCTTAGGAAGGAATCCCAAAGACAATGACTGAATATACTTGAACATCTGTAATTACTGAAAATTTCTAGCACAAATTTAACTTGAGGTGCCTTCTGCAGCATGAGAAGTGAGCCTTATGGATGAATTTGCGGTAGTTTGAAGGGTAGCCAGCATCAGTAACCTGTTAAAAGTTTGTATAATTTATTTGCATCTAGATGAGTTATATCAAGGTATTGTATTTGATTGTTATTCCAACTGAAGCTAGATTATTTTTTCTATTTTTTTAAGTAATTAACGTACTTGTTTTATTATGATTAAATCTTTGAAATTTCTGCAGACTGGCTCAAAACTAGTTATATGTTCTAATGCATTGTCTGCATTTCCTGTTAGTAAATATCAGCAAAAGTTGGAACTTATTTCAAAGTCTTCTTTTATTTTGATACCATTAATCTTACTGGATCTAATACTATTAGCAAAGGTTTCTATAGCTAATGCAGAAAGTAAAGCTGATAATGGACAATCTTGTTTTGTGCCTTTTCATAATTTAAAGCAATAAGAAAACTTATTTGAATATAAGCACAAGTGTTATTGTATAGCTTCAAATTTAATGCAGATAACCTCAGGTGAGAAAATTATACACTGTGTTTTAAACAGGTACGAACAACTAACTGAGTCAAAAGCCTTGTCTAAATCGAGACTAATGATAAAATTCTTTTTTTATTTGCATAGTCTATTAATGTACATATTCTTATGTTACCCCTTGTCTAGTGAAAATAAACATAGTTTGATCATTGTCAATTAGTTTAGGTTTAAGTAGATTAATTCTGTTAACTAAAATGGACATGAACATCTTATAGTTCACATTTAAAAGTGAATTGGATCTGTATGGTAAACACCCTGTAGGATCCTTTTCTAGTTTTACAATAGGTGATAAAAGGGAATATTTCTATGAAGGGGGGACTTCAGCAATTTTTATTTCTCTATAGACGTTATCTTATATTTTAACTACATCATCCAGTAGTAGTTTATGTAGATGTTCATCGTGCATACAGCTGCAGTCATAACAGATAGGTTCTCTTGCCGTCAGGCGGGTCCTCGGTCGGCCGAATTCCAAAGTCTAGGTCCGGCGTCGGTTGTCGTCGCTTTCTTTCCTGACGTCAGTGCGACAGAGGTATATGACACAGCCGACGCCATTTTCTTCAGTCTTTTTTGCCGCGCGGTGCCCGAAGCAGAAGCAGTTCGCAAGTGCCGGTCGGCCAGCTCCTGAAATTATGAAAATTTGGAAACCGAAGTCTTCTTTAAAGCTAAGTACCCGTTGAAACTTTTCTTGCCTCTGACCGATGTCAGACAAAGTTAACAATTGTATTTCTTGTGGGAAGCAAATACCGCATAAGGATTTCCATTCCCTCTGTATACCTTGTTTAGGCCCAGACCACGACGTCTCGGGCTGTCGCTTTTGTGCTACTTTCAATAAACGCACTATTAAGCGTCGGGCGGAGTTCGCCCAGCACTTTTTTGGTAAAGCTTTTAATTATAAAATGTCGTCGGAGACTCCGACTACTGTTTTGTCCAAAATACGCAAGGACAAAGACCGACTCGCGAGGTCCGCTGTCTCCACCGACACCACGCCAAAACCGACTACACGTGGTCCGGTTCTCAGCGAGGCGCCTACGCAGCCCCTGACTACCGACGAGACTTCTCTGGCGGTGTCTTCTGTAACCGAGACAGCAGGTTCCTCGGCCCATACCCTGACTACAGCTACCGAAGCCACTGTGAGTGTTGAGCCTCTTAATGTGGACAGGTCCACTTCCACCCATGGTGTCTTCAGACCTTCATCTTCCTTTTCCATATAGGCCTTCACTAAGTATAAATCAGCCATGCATTCCAAGAGGCCTGTTGCACAGGGCCCATCTCCAGGCCCCATGCTCAAAAAGCAGATGCTCAAAATGGCTGAGGATTTAATTACTCTTATCAGGGGTTCCCAACCCCCTCCGGACAAGAGACCCAGAGTGGAGGAAGATTCTCCCTCTTCTGACCAGGGCTCCATTATTTCAGAACATTCTGATGAAGAGGAACACTCGTACTCCCCTTTTGAAGATTCTGATGCAGAGCAGTCCATTCCTTCTGTATCCCCCCCAGAGGATTTTTCTTTCGGGGAAACCTTGCATACCTTGAGGGAACACTTCCATTGGGAAGGCCAAGATTTTTCTGATTCCAAGAAAAGGCTTAGGGAATTTGTTTTGCTACCTCAGCACAGACCTCTGGCGATACCTCCTGTCTTGGACATACTTGATGATGTTTACTCTGAGGCTTGCCTTAATCAGGATTCCCTGCCTCCTGCCCCATTCAAGCCTGATAGGTACTACAGAGTTCCTAACTCACACCAATTTTTTTACAAAAGCCATAATGCTGACCCTGAAACCATTTCTCAAGGCCCCAAGGGAATGAAGGCCTCTATTGCTAAGAATCCATTACCTTCCGAGAGAGAGTCAAGATCCTCGGCCACCCTAGCCATGAGGGCCTTAAATTGTCAGTTCCATATGCTTAAATATCAGCAGTTTCTGTTATCACAATTAAGGAATAAAATGTCACAACCTGAACAACCAGATTTGAAGGAGTTGCAGGATATGATGCATAGTGCAGAATAAGTGGGTAAACACACCTTACAAATGTGGCTATGATGCTCTAGAGGCCTCAAGTAGCGCTGCTGTTACAGGATCAGTCATTCGTAGACATGCCTGGCTTAGGAAAAATCCTTGCCTGATTATGTTAAAGCTAAACTACTAGGTGCTCCTTTACAAAAGGATGTATTATTTGGTACAAATGCTGAGGAGATACTACGGAAAATGGAAGAAAAAGCTAAATCTATGCATACTGTCAAAGCTTTTCTACAGGTACAACCACCACATTTTAGCAGAATTTGGCCTTCAAAAACTGGTCCTTTCCAGCCACGGACAAGCCCCAAAGAGGTAGATACAGGCGCACAAGGGGCAGAGGACAATCTCAAGGATCATATAGAGGCAGACAATGGCAATCTCCAGCACCAAGAGGTGGCGAAGACAGTGCACAATAATACAGGAAACAAACCCAATGACTTCCCCTTTGCATGCCAAGCAAGGCTCAGGTGGCAGCACCCTTGGGAGGAAAGCTGGCATTATTTTCAAAAAATTGGCATATTGTCACAAAAGACAAATGGATCCTGGACATTATAAACAGAGGCTACAGATTTCATTTTCACACTCTTCCAGAAATGAGAGGCATGCCGAACCTGCCACACAAAGGGCAGAGGCTCAAATACAAATTTCAAAGCTCATGGACATGAAAGCTATTCAAGAGGTACCTACTCCCGAACAAGGTCAAGGTTTTTATTCCAGACTATTCCTGGTACCAAGGAATGGAACCGATTGGAGACCCATTTTGAACTTATCCATCCTAAACACATTTCTACTCGTACCAAAATTCAAGATGCTCACCTTACAGCAGCTTCTTCCCATGCTGGGCAAGGAGTCTTGGCTGGTAACATTGGACCTCAAGGAGGCATACCTGCATGTCCCAATCAGACAAAGCTGCAGAAGATACCTCAGATTTCTTGCAGGTTCAATCCACTATCAATTCTCTGCATTGCCCTTTGGCTTATCTACTGTGCCCAGAGTATTCACGAAATGCCTGGCATCAGTAATTGCCTACTGCAGACTTCAAGGGATGCAAATTTACCCTTATTTGGACGATTGCCTGATCCAAGCGGACAGCAAACACATACTTCTGGAACATCTGGCTTATGTAACACAGTTATTGAATTCTCTGGGATACACAGTCAACAAGAGAAATCCAGGCTAACACCATCTCAGAAAATAATTTTCCTGGGTGCCAACTTGGACACAAACACCCACATGGCCTATCTTACGCCAGAAAAACAGGGGCAACTAACTCAGTACTTCAAGATGCTAGCAAATTGTACCAGGCTAACTGCAAGGAAAATCCTGCAGGCTCTGGGCTTCATGGCATCTTGCATTCTTCTAATCCCATGTGCAAAGTTGCATATGAGGAAACTTCAATGGTACCTAAAAAACCTATGGTCTCAACACAGCCACAGTTTGGAAACAGTAATACCACTAATTCCATGTTTACAAAAGAAATTTCTTTGGTGGGCCCAGGCATGCCAAACAAACAAACACAGGTGTACCATTCTGCAAGCCTCAAGCAAATCAAGTCATCACAACAGATGCCTCAGACTACGCCTGGGAGGCACACATGACAGACAGGTGCATTCAGGGCAAATGGTCCCAAAAGGAAAAGCACCTTCACATCAATCAAAAGGAAATGCTAGCAGTGATAAATGCAATTACAGCTTTCAAGGACCTCCTGCATCCAGGGCAATTATTGATAAGAACAGACAACACCACAGTAATGTGGTACATAAACAAACAAGGGGGAACACATTCATACCCCCTGTGCAGGCTGGCCATGTCACTTTGGAACATGGCTCTGGAATGGCAAATCGAGCGTCAAGCACGGTACCTGCCAGGTTTGGAAAACACGCTGGCAGACAATCTAAGCAGAAATATGACAGACCCGCACAAATGGAAGTTGCATCCTCAAGTGTTTACAAAGATAATCCAAGCGTGGGGAAGGCCAGACATAGATCTCTTTGCCTCCCACAGGAATCAATTGACAAAATTCTGTTCAAGGACATTTCATCCAAAGGCCTGGAGAGTGGACGCCCTTTCTTTCAGTTGGGCAGCACGGACAGTTTACGCCTTCCTACCTTTGCCTCTACTGCCCAAGGTGCTCTTGAAAGCAATAGCAGACAGACCAAAGATGATACTGATTGCTCCAGACTGGCCAAGACAACACTGGTACCCACTCCTGAGGAGCCTAACACATTTTCCTCCCTGGACCCTACCTCTAATGCCTCTTCTCCTGACTCAGCACAGCTACAAAACTCTTCACAGTCAGCTGAAAACACTCAATCTGGCTGCATGGAAAATTCCTTAACACCACAACAGACCCTACTCTCCAAGGAGGTGCAGGATGTCATTTTGGAGGCCAGAAGGCCATCTACTAGAAAAGCTTACTCTGCAAAATGGAAATGGTTTTGCGCTTGGAATGAGAAAAAGGGCAAGGATCCTAGAAAACTGAATTTGCCCCATATATTACAGTATCTAGCTGAGCTGTTGAACAGTGGACTTTCATTTTCCACCATCAAAATCCATGCCTCAGCCATTTCTGCAGAATACAACACTGATCCACCCTTATTCTCTCATTCACTCTTAAGGCAGTTCCTCAGAGGGGCTAAGAATATAAGACCTCCAAGGAAACAACCAATACCAGCCTGGGATCTTAATTACATTCTAGAAAAATTAACATTGCCTTCCTTTGAACCAGCTGCCTCAACAGATTTGCAATATTTGTCCTGGAAAACAGCATTCCTTCTGGCTATTATCTCAGCTGGTAAGGTCTCGGAACTACAAGCCCTCATGGCTGTGCAGCCTTTTCTCATCTTCCATCAGGACAGGGTTTCCCTTCGAACCAACCCGTCATTTATGCCTAAGGTAGTATCC
Source organism: Protopterus annectens (assembly GCF_019279795.1). Classification (NCBI taxonomy): domain Eukaryota; kingdom Metazoa; phylum Chordata; order Ceratodontiformes; family Protopteridae; genus Protopterus; species Protopterus annectens. Next base: position 410,465,355 of record NC_056738.1, on the reverse strand, counting down.
AGGGTAGCTTTAAATCAGGCCATACACTTACCTACCTTTTACCCCAATCCTCAAAACAAAGGGGAAAGGCTGCTACATTCCTTAGACATCCATAGACAGCTACGTTACTATTTGGACAGAACAAAGCCTTTCAGGAAATCAGAACAACTCTTTGTGTCCTATGCTGTAGGAGCTCAAGGGAAGCCAATTTACAAACAGATAATTTCAAAATGGATAGGCCACTGCATGCGGTTTTGTTACTCCTTTCATGGTAAATCTGTACCTGCAGGCATCAGACCCCACTCCACAAGGGCCACAGCTACCTCTGCAGCCTTCCTCAGAGGAGTCCCTACCAAAGATATTTTGGAGGCAGCCACTTGGAGTTCTGTGCATACCTTCACTAAACACTACCACCTACCTTTATACTCCAAAACTAGAGCAGGCTTTGCCACTGCTGTGTTGCAGGGCATTCTGGCTCATCCCAGTTCCACCTAGTGCCTACCACCCTGTGCGTAGCTTTGGGATTCTACCCATCTGTTATGACTGCAGCTGTATGCACGACGAACATAGTACAGTTTTGTACCTACCATAAATGTAGATGTTCAAGTGCTAATACAGCTGCAGTCCAGTTTTCCCTCCCTCCTTCCCCTCTGGGTACAGACCTAGTGGCTAACTCCTCATCTTCCAACCTGATTGGGTTATCCTTCTATGGTGTATTTGCTTGCAACTACTGATTTTTGATTATATGGCAATGCATGGTTATATGTTTATATGTATATATATATATATATATATATATATATATATATATATATATATATATATATATATATTGCCTTCCTTCTGGGGGCACCTGACATCTGGGGCAAGAAAGACTGAAGAAAATGGTGTCGGCTGTGTCTTATATACCCCTTCGCACTGACGTCAGGAAAGAAAGCAACGACAACCGACGCCGGACCTAGACTTTGGAATTCGCCCGACCGAGGACCCGCCTGACGGCAAGAGAACCCATTTGTTATGACTGCAGCTGTATTAGCACTCGAACATCTACATTTATGGTAGGTACAAAACTGTACTTTCTGATACAAGGCCATCTAAGCCTGGTGCCTTGTTGTTTTTTAAAGTTATTTCATCCTTTATTTCTGATAGTGAATTGTCTATCAATGTTTTTATTTGTTCACTCACTGGTTATTTTATTATTTATATTTTATTTTAGAAAAGTTCAACTGTATCATCATCTAGGATATTTATATTTCCATAAAATATTTTAAAGTCCTCAAGAATACCTGTAATGTCTGCTTCTTTTTTATTTATATGTTATTTCTTTGATATGATTTAGTTTATTCATTTTTTTTTTATCTGAGAGCAAGTTTATGTGAACTTAAAGGGTTTACTGAATATGCCTGAAGTTTGTTTTCCTAGGTTTGAAACTTGGACTTAGAATTTCAACCCATTTTGGATTTAAGTTTTTAAGTTCAGACTGACATTGTCATTTGGTTTTAGATTTAACTTTAGTGTGTCTATTTTGGCTTGTAATTTATTCAATTCTTTGACCCACTCTTGTTTTACTAATATACCAGCTCGTAACTCTTCATTTAAGCAAGCTTTTAGTGAATCCCACAGGACAATATCAAATATCTCACCATTCATGTTTATTTCTAGGATTTTTTTTTTATCTGTTTAACATACCAATACCTGAATCCTTTTTTAGTAATGTATGCTGGTAATCTCCTGTGATGTATTGAAAGTGTCAGTTTTTAAAATAATTATAGTAGTGTGGTCTGATAATGGACATGGAACTATTGAAACTTCTCTGATGGTGATAAGATTGTCTGAGACAAATATTTTAAAATGTGTGTTCAATTTACTCATTATTCATATAGATATGGAAGTGTCTGTTTTCCATGACATGTATATGTCCTTTAAATTAATTTGATTGGGCAACACATTGGTTCAGCGGTTAACATTGTTGACTCGCAGCAAGAGGGTCTCCGGTTCGATTCTCATCTGGGGTGCCTTCTGTGCTGAGTCTGTCCTCCATGTGTTTGTGAGGATTTCCTCCAGGTGCTCCTGTTTCCTCCCACATTCCTAAGACATGCAGGTGGATTGGACATTCTAAATTGGCCCTAGGTGCGAGTTTGTAAAAGTGTGTGCGCGTCTTCTGAGGAAGGTTGGGTGTCGGGCTGGCAACTCAACCCTTTAAAACTCTACTGCCACTCATTCTGCAGACCAGTGATCAGCTGTGGCAACCACTAATGGGATCAGCTGAAAGGAGATGAGGAGGACGTTCTGTGTTTGGCTGAAGATGTGATTCTCAGCTTTCTATCTGCAGTGGAGTCTGATTACAGTTAAAATCACTAACCGTTATGACGTCACCTTTCTTGTAGTAGGTTATAGTGTCCAAGTACATGTTCTTCGTGTTTCACTGTTGCAGTCCTCACGTTTGGGTTATCTGCTTGCAGTAGCCCTCAGTTGGCCTGATTATCAAAGTCTTGGGTCCTGCTTCAGTTGCTGTCTCATCTTCCATGATGTCAGGTAGTCAAGGGTAAAGCATGTAGTCGATGCCATTGCATGTCTTTCTTGCCGTGCGGTGCCTGAAGCAGAAGCAGTTCGCAAGTGGCGGTCGGCTGACTCCTGAAGTCAGTACCAAAGTCTTCAACTAAAGTGAAGTACCCCATTGGGGAAACTTTTTCTTGCTCTAAACTGATGTCAGTAAAAGTCAATAACTATATTTCTTGTGGAAAGCAAATACCTCACAAAGATTTTCATTCGTAGTGTATTCCTTGCCTAGGCCCTGACCACAACATACCTCACTGTCAGTTTTGTGCCTTATTTAAGCAACAAACTGTTCGCCGTTGGTATATTTACGCTTCTAAATGTTTTGGTACTCTGTTCAATTATCCAGGTATGTCTTCGGTAAGCCATTTGACTACTGACTTTCCGAAAAAACGCAAAGATAAAGACAGAGACAGGCCGCCTAGGTCCAGAGCTGCCGACAACGCTTCTAAGCCAGTTGCCAGTTCGACGGTACTCAGTCAAGTGCTTTAGCAGCCCCTGATACCTGCTATTTCAGATTCACAGGCCTCTACTGAGACCCTTTTGGAGTCCGGTATGCCGCGAGATGTGTCAGCTGTGGAACCTGTGGATGTTCTTCGTGTTTCACTGTTGCAGTCATTACTCTTGGGTTTTCCTGCTGGCAGGCTACCCTCAGTCGCCCTGAATTCCAAAGTCTAGGTCCGGCGTCTGTTGCTGTCGCCTCTTCCCTGACGTCAGTGCGCCAGGGGTATAAAACATGCAGCCAACGCCATTTTCTTCAGTCTTAATTGCCGCACGGTGCCCTAAGCAGAAGCAGTTCACAAGTGCCGGTCGGCCGACTCCTGAGATTGTGTACGAATTTCAGATCCGAAGTTTTCATTTAAAGCTAAGTACCCTGTTGGGGAATACTTTTTTCTTGCTCCAGACCGATGTCAGAAAAAGTTAATCATTGTATTTCTTGTGGGAAGCAAGTACCTCATAAGCATTTCCATTCTTACTGTATTCCTTGCCTAGGCCCTGACCACAACGTTGCTTGTCAGTTTTGTGCTAGATTTAACCAGCGCACTATAAAGCGTCGGTACGATTTTGCTTTTCACTATTTTGTTAGATTTAATTACACGATGCCGTCTGACAACCAACCGACTACCGCAATTCACAAGAAACGCAAAGAAAAAGAAAAGGGCAGGCATCCGAGTTCTAAAACCGATGACGAGGCTTTTTCTAAGCCAGCCGCCGGTTCGCCGGCTCTCAATGAGGCGCTTTCGCAGCCCCTGATGCCCGCTACTTTGGAGCCGCAGGCTGCTACAGACTTGCACGTGTAGTCGCCTAGGCCGCTGGAAGCTTAAGGTATTGGACCTTCGGAAACTATTCCCTCAGATGGGTCCGGAGCCGCTGAGCAGACATCAGCTTCTGAGGGTGTTTTCAGACCTACTCAATTGTACATTAAAGCGACACCAGCTACAAGGGCAAAGACTAAAGCATCTTTAAAGACAAAGAAACAAGTGCAACAGCCTCATGGTCAGGCCTCCATGTCCAAAAAACAGATGCTCAAAATGGCCGAAGACTTAATTACTTTGATCAGGGGTTCCCATCCCCCTCCTGATGAGGCCTAGGCAAGAGGCAGAATATGAATCTTCAGATCAGGTTTCCATTTCTTCAGATTCCTCCTCTGATCAGGAATACTCTCTTCCTCCCTATGAGGATTCTGATGCTGAAGAATCTATATCCCTTCAGCCTCTCCCCCTGAGGATTACTCTTTTGGGGAAACCTTGCATACCATGAGGGAACATTTCCTCTGGGAGAGCCAAGATTATTCTGAATCTAAGAAAAGGCTCATGGACTTCCTTTTACTCCCTCAACGCAGGCCCCTAGCTATTCCGCCTGTGTTAGATATTGTAGATGTATTATCAGAGTCCAGTCTGACTCCTGACTCCTTACCTCCAGCTCCTGTTAAGCCGGATAGGTACTACAGGGTGATTGACTCTCATAAATTCCTTTTCAAGAACCCTGCTGCTGACCCAGAAACTATTTCTCAGGGTCCCAAAGGGGTCAAGGCATCCACTGCAAAAACCCTACCCCCTCCGACAGGGATTCTAGGGCATTAGACAGATGGGGAAAGAAAATTTACACTTCTGCTACCTTGGCTATAAGGGCTTTAAATTGTCAATTTCATATGCTCAATTATCAACAATATATTATGTCACTGCTTAAGCAGAAAATGTTGATAAACTCTGAAGGTGCAGAAAACAAAGAAGTGCAGGATTTATTGCATGCAGCTGAGCAAGTTGGAAAGCATACTTCGCAATGTGGTTTTGATTCTTTCGAGGCCTCCTGCAGGGCCGCTGTCACGGGTTCTGTCATTAGGAGACATGCTTGGTTAAAGGAACAAAATTTACCAGATCAGGTTAAAGCAAAATTATTAGATGCTCCATTACAGCATGCTACTTTGGTCTTAAAGCAGAAGAGGTGTTAAAGAAAATTGAGGACAAAGCTAAATCTATGCAAAGATTTCTTACAGGTACAGCCTCCAAGATTTAGCAGACACTGGCCTACAAAGAATTGGTCCTTTCCGGTGTCAGACAGACCACAGAGGGGCAGATACAGACGCCCAATAGGCAGATCCCAGCCCCACGGTTCATACAGATCTAAACAGTGGGGTGCTTCTACCTCCAAAAGTGGAGAAGACAAATCAAAGCTGTACAGGAAACCGTCCCAATGACTTCCCCCTGCCTGCGCCAAGCACTTATCTTGCGGCAGCACCTTTAGGTGGAAAATTAGCACTTTTTTCTCAAAAATGGCACATCATAACCCAGGACAAATGGGTCTTAGACATAGTGTCACAGGGTTATAAGTTTCACTTTCATACCCTGCCAAGGGCTAACGGTTGGCCAGACCTACCAAAAAAAACAATGGGCAGAGGCACAAAAACAAGTCTCATCTCTCATGGACATGAGGGCCATTCAACAAGTACCGGAACAAGAGCAGGGACAAGGCTTTTATTCAAGACTATTCCTGGTACCCAGAAAGGACAAAGCTTGGAGACCAATACTGGGCCTATCTATTCTAAACACATATCTGGATATACCAAAAGTCAAAATGTTGACCGTACAGCAGCTTCTGCCCATGCTGGGCAAGAAAGCTTGGCTTGTGACTTTAGACCTCAAAGAGGCCTACCTGCATGTCCCAATCAGGCAATCATGCAGAAGATAACTCAGATTCAAAGCTGGCTCAATGCACTACCAATTCTCTGCACTGCTCTTTGGCTTATCTACTGCGCCCAGGGTCTTCACAAAGTGCCTGGCACCAGTAATTGCATTCTGCAGACAGAGGAATACAAATATATTCTTACTTTGACGACTGCCCCATACTAGCAGAGAACATTGTACTACAGCATCTGGCGTTTGTAAATAAATTACTACCATGCCTAGGGTACGCAGTCCACGAACAAAAATCAAAACTAATAACCTCTCAAGAGATAGTATTCCTGGGTGAAAGCTTAAATACAACTACCCAGATGGCTTATCTCATGCCAGACAAACAAAGGCAACTGACTACCTACTTCAAATTGTTGGCAACAAAGGCCCGGTTATCTGCAAGAAACATTCTGCAAGCTTTGGGCTTCATGGCATCCTGCATTCTATTAATTCCATATGCAAGACTGCATATGAGGAAACTTCAGTGGTACCTAAAAAGTGTTTGGACTCAGCATTGCCACAGCCTGGAAACAATAATTACTCTCATTCCCTGCCTGCAACAGGAGTTTCAGTGGTGGGCGAAGGCCTGTCACCAGAACAAGGGACAGCCATTCACCTTACCCCCAGCCAGGCAGACATTGACAACGGATGCATCAGGATTATGCCTGGGGGGCACACATGGCAGGAAGATGTATTCAGGTTACATGGTCCCCCAACCAAATGCATCTATATATCAATATAAAAGAGATGCTAGCTTTTCAGAATGCTCTGACAGCCCTCAAGGACCTACTTCATCCGGGACAACAACTGATAAAGACGGACAATACCACGGTCATGTGGTATATAAACAAGCAGGGAGGTACTCATTCTTACCCCCTCTGCAGACTAGCCATGACTTTGTGGGACACAGCATTAACCTATCAAGTACATCTGCAGGCACAATTCCTGCCAGGAAGGATAAATACTCTGGCAGACGAACTAAGCAGAAACATCATGGATCCCCATGAGTGGAAATTGGATCCACAAATCTTCAAAATGATAAGGAAATGAGGATGCCCGGACATAGACCTATTTGCCTCTCCTCACAACTGCCAACTAAAGAGATTCTGCACAAGGACTTATCACAGACCAGCATGGAAAGTGGATGCCCTATATTTCAGCTGGAAAAACTTAACAGTATATGCCTTTCCTCCACTGTCTCTCCTCCCCAAAGTACTCCTAAAGGTCAGACAAGAGAAGCCAAAAATTATACTTATTGCCCCAGACTGGCCCCGCCAGCACTGGTATCCAATCTTAAGGAACTTGTCTCAATGCCCAGCCCGGACCTTACCTCAAATACCTCACCTACTGTCACAACAAAACAATCAGATCCTGCACAGCCAACTCAAGACCTTAAATCTGACAGCATGGCGGATACTGTAGTCATGCAAAACGCACCTCTCACTAAAGCGATGATGGATGTCATTTTGGAGGTCAGGAGGCCTAGTACTAGAAAATCTTATGCTGAAATATGGAAGAGATTCTGTGCCTGGAATCGGGCACAAGGAATCGACACAGCAGTACCAAATATTCCTCAGGTTTTACAATACTTAACTGAGATGCTGGACAAAGGCCTATCCTTTTCATCAATTAAAATTCATGCCTCTGCCATTTCGGCTCATTACAATACAGAGCCACCAATCTTTTCTCATCCTTTAAATCAGTACCTCAGAGGAGCCAAAAATTTAAGGCCTCCAAGGAGATCACCAATATCTGCATGGGACCTCAGTTATGTTTTGGAAAAACTCACTCTGTCCCCTTTTGAGCCAGCCGCTACAGCTGCCAAAGTTTTTATCTTGGAAAACCGCTCTGCTCCTGGCAATAACCTCTGCAAGATGAGTCTCAGAGCTACAGGCACTCATGGCTGTGGAACCTTTTATCATTTTTTACCCAGACAGGGTTTTCTCTGAGAACAAACTTGACATTTATGCCTAAGGTAGTGTCCAGTGTGGCCCTTAACCAAACTATTCATCTGCCTACTTTTTATCCAATCCCACAGAATAAGGGGGAGAGAATTCTGCTTTCTTTGGACATACACAGACAGCTATGCTTCTACTTGAACAGAACCAAAGCTTTCAGAAAGACTGAGCAACTACTAGTGGCATATGCTGCAGGATCACAAGGAAAGGCTATCTCAAAGCAGAACATATCAAAGTGGATAGGCCAGTGCATTCGTTTCTGCTATTCACAACATGGTAAGCCAGTGCCTGAGGGCATTAGGCCACATTCTACCAGAGCAGCAGCCACTTCAGCAGCCTTCCTCAGGGGAGTACCAACCAAAGACATTTTAGAGGCTGCTACCTGGAGTTCAGTGCACACCTTTACAAAGCACTATCACTTACCACTCTACTCTAAATCCAGGGCAGGCTTTGTCACTGCAGTTCTGCAGGGCCTAATAGCTGCTCCTAATGCTATGTAGCTCTAGCCTCCCAACCATAGCTTTGGGATTCAACCCAAGAGTAATGACTGCAACAGTGAAACACGAAGAACATAGTACAGTTGTGTACACTTACCATAAATGTAGATGTTCGCATGTATTCACTGTTGCAGTTCAGGTTACCCTCCCACCATCCCCCATCTCTTTTTGCTGGAACTTAGCTGCACTTCTCTAATCTATACAACCTGTGTGGTGTATTTGCTTGTAGATGAAGGTATTATATATGTTTTGATGCATGCATATTTTATTGGCATATTTTTAGCCTTCACTCTTTGGGGGGCATCTGACATCTGGGGCAAGAAAAACTGAAGAAAATGGCGTCGGGTGCATCTTTTATACCCCTGGCGCACTGACGTCAGGGAAGAGGCGACAGCAACCGACGCCGGACCTAGACTTTGGAATTCAGGCCGACTGAGGGTAGCCTGCCAGCAGGATAACCCAAGAGTAATGACTGCAGTAGTGAATACACTCTAACATCCACATTTATGGTAAATGTACACAACTGTACTATGTCTCTACCTTGGATGAGTCCGGAGCCGCTGTGCAGGCACCGGCTTCTGAGGGTATATTTAGGCCTACTGACTTGCATATTAAACCGCCATTTCTTCAAGGCCTAAAACTCTAACTATGCCTAGAAAACCGATGCCCAGACCTCATGGTCAGACCTCTATGCCTAAAAAATAGTTAAGAATGGCTGAAGACCTTATTACTTGAATCAGGGGAAGCCAACCTTCCCACTCTGAGAGACCTAGGACTGAATTTGCTTATGGTACTTCTGACCAGGATTCTGAAATGTCTGTTTCCTCTGTGGACCAGGATTTACCTTTATCTACTTGTGAGGATTCTGATGCTGAGGACTCTATTCCCTCTGCTTCCCCCCAGAGGATTTCTCTTTTGGTGAAACCCTGCATACTCTTTGGGAGCACTTTCGCTGGGAAAGCCAGGATTACTCTGATTCTAAAAAGAGGCTTAGGGATTTCTTACTCCTGCCCCAGCACAGGCCTTTAACTATCCCTCCATTACTAGACATTGTTGATGATGCCATTTCTGAATCTAGCTTAGCCCCTGACTCTCTACCTCCTGCTCCCAGAAAACCTGATGGATATTACAGGGTTCCTGACTCTTACAAGTTCCTTTTTAAAAATTCTTCTGTGGATCCTGAGATCATTTCACAGGGACCCAAGGGCATCAAGGCTACTACTACTAAAAATCCTACCCCCTTTGATAGAGACTCCAGGGCGCTGGATAGATTGGGTAAGAAAGTATGCACTTCTGCAACTTAGGCCATTAGGGCCTTAAACTGCCAGTTTCTTATGTTAAAATATCAGCAGCATATCATTGGATTGCTTAAACAGAAAATGAATGTTGATTCCTGACTGTGCTGAAAATAAGGATTTACAGGATTTAATGCATTCTGATTAACAGTTTGGAAAGCATACTTTGCAATGTGGTTTTGATTCACTAGAGGCATCTTGCAGGGCTGCTGTCACTGGGTCTTTACTTAGAAGGCATGCTTGGCTTAAGGAGCAATCTTTGCCAGATCATGTTAAAGCTAAATTGCTGGATGCTCCCTTAAATCAGGACCACCTGTTTGGCAACAGAGCAGAAGTAGCTCTTAAAAAGAGGGGGATAAAAGCTAAATCTATGCGAACTATTAAAGATTTCCTACAAGTACAACCTCCAAGATTTAGTAGGCATTGGTCCTCTAAGAATTGGTCTTTTCCTGTCTCTTCCAGGCCTTCTCAGTCCAAACCCAGAACCAGCAGAACACCCAGGCTTCAGTCCCAGGGTACGCACAAGACTAAACAGTTGGGGGCTCCCACTTCCAAATCAGGGAGTAGTAAGACTCCACCCTATGGTAAACTGTCTCAATGACTTAACCTTAAAGCTTCCAAGTACTTCTCAACTGACTACTCCTTTAGGGGGAAAGATTGCTCTCTAGGCAAAAAATTGGTAACTCTTGACCCAGGACAAATGGGTTTTAAATATAGTTTCCCAAGGATACAGATTTCACTTCCACACATTACCAACCCCAAACAGTTGGCCAGATCTACCCCCGAATCAGTGGGCAGAGGCTCAAAAGCAAGTACTCTCTCTCTTAAGCATAAAGGCTATTCAAACTGTACCAGAAGAGGAAAAGGGCCAAGGTTTCTACACAAGACTTTTCCTGGTACCCAGAAAAGACCACTCTTTGTCCTATTCTAGACCTTTCTATATTAAACACCTTTTTGGTGATTCCAAAATTCAAGATGCTAACTCTTCACCAGTTACTTTCTATGCTAGGCAAAGATGCCTCTTTGGTAACACTGGATTTAAAAGAAGCCTACCTGCACATCCCAGTCAGGGAATCTTGCAGAAGATACCTACGCTTCAAAGCAGGCTACATGCACTATCAGTTCTCTGCACTGCCCTTTGGCTTATCTACTGCACCTAGGGTATTCACAAAGTGCCTAGCTCCAGTCATTGCATTTCGCAGGCAAAGAAACATTCAAATATACCCATACCTGGACGATTATCTAATTCAGGCAGAAAGCCAGGACATACTTTTGAATCTTCTGGCATTTGTACAAAAGGTGCTAACTTGTCTGGGGTACACCATAAACGAAAATAAATCACATCTGGTACCCTGTCAGCAAATTATATTCCTGGGAGCAAGCTTGAACACAACTTCCCAGATGGCTTTCCTCACACCAGAGAAACAAATTAATTTGACAATTTACTTCAAACTAATGGCCACAAAAACCCTATCTGCAAGCCAAATACTGCAAGCCTTGGGGTTCATGGCCTCCTGCATTCTACTAATTCCATATGCAAGATTGCATATGAGGAGACTACAATGGCATCTAAAAAGCCTATGGTGTCAACATTCTCTGGATCTAGAAGCAATGATCCCTATCATACCTTGCCTACAGTTAGTTCCTTTGGTGGGCAGAGGCCTGCCACCAAAACAAGGGATTACCATTCACTCTACCCCCCCTGCTGCCCAAACCCTAACAGCAGATGCATCAGACTATGCATGGTGGGCTCACCTGGCAGGGAAGTGCATTCAGGGCAAATGGAACCCAAGTCAAATGCACGTGCATATCAATCAAAAAGAAATGCTAGCTGTACAGAATGCTCTGACAGCCTTCAAGGACCACATTCTTCCAGGACAATTAATGGTAAGGACGGACAACACCACCGTTATGTGGTACATAAGCAAGGAGGTACCGATTCTTACCCTTTCTACAAGCTAGCTATGGCTCTGTGGAACACAGCCTTGAGCTACCAAGTGCATCTACAGGCTCAATTCCTGCCATGAAAACTAAATACACTGGCAGATGAACTCGGCAGAAATCTCATGGACCCACACAAGTGGAAACTAGAACCAAAAATATTCAACATGTTGATAAACAAATGGTGGCGCTCAGATAGACCTGTTTGCCTCCCCCCCGAGCTACCAGTTCGGCAAATTCTGCACAAGGACTCCTCACAAACAAGCTTGGAAAGTGGATGCTCTGTCCTTCAGCTGGAAAAATCTATCCGTTTATGCCTTTCCTCCTCTGCCTCTCCAAAGTACTACTAAAGATCAAACAGGACAAACCAAGGACGATGCTGATTGCACCAGACTGGCCATGCTAACACTGGTATACCCCCTCTTGTAGTTTGTCACTGCTGGCTCCATGGCACCTGCCTCAGACCCCTATCCTGCTGTTGCAGCAGGAGAGCCAGATTCTGCATCCTCAGCTTCAAACCCTGACCGCCTCGCTATAATCTCTCCATTACCATCCCTCAGCAAACAAGTGTTGGATGTCATTTTGGAGGCAAGGAGGCCTAGTACTAGAAAATATTATGCTGAAAAATGGAAGATTGTGTGCCTGGAACCAAACTTAAGGGATGGGCACAGCAGCGCCCAATTTACTTCAGATTCTTCAATACTTAACTGAGATGCTTCACAAGGGCCTTTCTTTTTCCTCAATCAAAATTCACGCCTCAGCCATTTCAGTTCATTACAACACAGAACCACTCCTCTTCTCTCACCCACTGCTCAAGCAGTTCCTCCGAGGGGCCAAAAACTTAAGACCACCCAGGAGAGCCCCAACACCAGCCTGGGACCTTAACTTTGTATTGGAAAAACTCACTCTTCCTCCTTTTGAGCAAGCTGCAAGTGCAGAGTTAAAATTTCCTTCTTGGAAAACAGCCTTCCTTTTAGCAATTACTTCAGCAAGAAGGGTATGTGAGCTACAGTCCCTTATGGCAATGGAGCCTTTCATCATATTTCATACAGACAGGGTGTCCCTCAGGACCAATCCCTCCTTCATGCTCAAGGTGGTATCCAGTGTGGCTCTTAATCAGTCCATTCATATGCCAACCTTCTTTCCTAATCCACAGAACAAAGGGGAAAGGATACTGCACTCCTTAGATGTACACAGACAACTTGGATTTTACTTAGGACTAAACCTCAAAGGAAGTCTGAACAACTGCTGGTGGCATTTGCTGCAGGGCCAGAGGGGAAGGCTATTTCAAAGCAAACCATTTCTAAATGGATAGGCCATTGCATTCATTTCTGCTATAAGCACCATGGAAAACCTGTCCCACAGGGAATTAGACCCCGTTCAACCAGGGCTGCATCTACCTCTACAGCCTTTCTCAGAGTTGTACCTACCAGGGACATCCTAGAAGGTGCTACCTGGAGTTCTGTACATACTTTCACCAAGCATTACCATTTACCAATTTTCTCTAAATCCAGAGCTGGCTTTGCCACTGCGGTCTTGCAGAGCCTTATAGCTGGTCCTGATGCTATCTTAATGCCTCCTCCCATCCTTAGCTGTGGGAATCTACCCAAATGTGATGACTGCAGCAGTGAAACACGAAGAACATAGTACAGTTTGTACACTTACCATAAATGTAGATGTTCTCCGTGTTTCACTGTTGCAGTCATTACATTTGGGTAATCTGCTGGCAGGTTGCCCTCAGTCGACCTGAATAACAAAATCTTGGGTCCTGCGTCGGTTGCAGTCTCCTCTTCCATGACGTCAGGTCATCAGGGGTATAAAACATGCAGCTGACGCTATTTTATTCAGTCTTTTTTGCAACGCGGTGCTCGAAGCAGAAGCCGTTCGCAAGTGCCGGTCGGCCGACTCCTGAAATTTTCGCGTTCGAGTTTCAGAACCGAAGTCTTCAAACTAAAGCTAAGTACACCATTGGGGAAACTTTTTCTTGCTCCTTATTGATGTCAGTAAAAGTTAATTGCATTTCTTGTGGGAAGCAAATACCTCATAAGGATTTTCATTTGTACTGTATTCCTTGCCTAGGCCCAGATCATAACGTGCCTTGCTGTCGGTTTTGTGCTAGATTTAACCAACGCACTATTAAGCGTCGGTATAGTTTTGCCTCTAAATATTTTGGATCAAGATTTAATTATCCTGAAATGTCGTCTGTTAGCAATCCGACTACCGGAGATCACAAAAAAACGCAAAGAAAAGACAGACTGTCGAGGTCCAAAACCGACGAAGCTTTTCCTAAGCCAGTCGCCGGTTCGCCGGTACTCAGTGAGGTGCTTTCGCAGCCCCTGATACCTGCTACTTTTGAGTTGCAGGCCTCTACCAAGACCCGTTTGGAGTCCGGAATGCCGCAAGATTTGCAGAGTATTGAACCCGCAGATGTCTCTCCCTTGGATGGGTCCGGAGGGTGTTTTCAGGCCTCATCATTTTTATATTAAACCGACTCCAGCCTCAAAAACAAGATAAAAAACATCTATGTCTAAAAAACTGACGCATGAGCCACGTGCTCAGACCCCTGTGCCTAAAACACAGGTCATCAAAATGGCTGAGGACTTAATTACCTTGATCAGGGGTTCCCAACCCCCCCCCCCCCTGCTAGGAGGCCTCGGCAGGGCACTGATTATGAATCTTCAGATCAGGTTTCCATTTCTTTTGATTCCTCTTCTGATCAGGAATTTTCCATTCCACCCTATGAGAATTCTGATGCAGAAGAATCCATCCCATCTGTATATCCTCTTGAGGATTACTCTTTTGGAGAAACTTTGCATACATTAAGGGAACATTTTCACTGGGAGAGTCAGGACTTCTCCGAATCAAAAAAGAGGCTTGGGGATTTCCTCCTTCCTCAGCATAGGCCTTTGGCAATACATCCTGTATTAGACATTGTTGATGTGTTTTCGGAATCAAGCATGACTCCCGATTCCCTACCTCAAACTCCTAGTAAGCCAGACAGATATTACAGGGTTCCTGACTCCCACAAATTTCTATTCAAAAATCCTGCCGCTGATCCTGCAACTATTTCACAGGGTCCCAAGGGTGTAAAGGCCTCTACAGCCAAAAATTCTACCCCCTCTGATAGAGATTCCAGGGCACTGGATAGATGGGGAATGAAGGTAACCTCTGCAACCTTTGCAATTAGGGCCTTAAACTGCCAGTTTCATATGCTTAAATATCTACAACATGTTATGGGCTTACTGAAACAGAAAATGATGTTGATTTCTGATTATGTGGAAAATAAAGAATTACAGGAATTATTGCATTCAGCAGAACAGGTTGGAAAGCATACTTTGCAATGTGATTTTGATTCTCTGGAGGCCTCTTGCAGGGCTGCGCTTACTGGATCAGTGATTAGAAGGCATGCCTGACTCAAGGAGCAAACTCTGCCTGATCATGTTAAAGCTAAATTGTTGGATGCCCCCTTGCAGCATGATACTCTGTTTGGTAATAAGGCAGAAGAGGTTTTAAAGAAAATGGAAGACAAAGCTAGATCTATGCAACTGTAAAAGATTTCTTGTAAGTGCAGCCACCCAGGTTCAGTAGGCACTGGTCTACTAAAAATTGGTCCTTTCCTGTGTCCAATAGAGCCACTCAAGGCAAATCCAGGTGCTCGAAAGGCTCCAGATACCAATCACAGGGTTCTTATAGGTCAAAGCAATGGTGTACCTCCACCTCCAAATCTGGAGGAAACAAAGCACAACTCTACAGTAAGCAGTCTCAATGACTTCCCTCTACCTTCACGAAGCACTTATCTTTTGGCAGCCCCCTTGGGGGGAAACCTAGCACTTCATGTTCAAAATTGGCAGTTAATTGCCCAGGACAAGTGGATATTAAACATAGTATCCCAGTGGTACAGATTTCATTTCCACACTTTGCCAATTCCAAACGGTTGGCCAGATCTGCCACAAAATCAGTGGGCAGAGGCTCAGAAGCAAGTTGTCCCTCATGGATATGAGGGTTATTCAACCAGTACCAGAAAAGAAAAAGGACAAGGTTTTTATTCGACTGTTCCTGGTACCCAGAAAAGACCATATCTGTCGTCCAATACTGGACTTATCGATTTTGAACACGTTCCTGGACATTCCAAAATTCAAAATGCTGACTTTACAACAGCTAGTGCCTATGCTGGGCAAGAACGCTTGGTTACTCTAGACTTGAGGCATACCTGCATATCCCAGTAAGGGAATCATGCAGAAGATACCTCCGCTTCAAGGCAGGTTTTTTCCATTACCAATTCTCTGCACTGCCCTTTGGCTTATCTGCTGTGCCCAGGGTCTTTACCAAGTGCCTGGCAACAGTAAATGCATTCTGCAGACAAAGAAGCATACAAATTTATTCTTATCTGGATGACTGTCTCATTCAAGCAGAGGACAAGGACACTCTTCAACATCTGGCGTTTGTAAAAAGACTTCTAACATGCCTAGGATACACAATAAACGAAAAGAAATCCCAGATGGTACCCTCTCAAATTATTACATTCCTAGGTGCAAGCTTGAATACAACTGCCCAGATGGCTTACCTTACGCCAGACAAACAAAGGCAACTGACAACATACTTCAAACAAATGGCAACAAATACCCAGTTATCTGCAAGACACATTCTACAGGTTTTGGGGTTCATGGCATCCTGCATTCTACTAATTCCATATGTGAGACTGCATATGAGGAAACTACAATGGTACCTAAAAAGTTTATGAAGTCAACATTTTCACAGTCTGGAAACAATGATGTTATGTAGTCCTATCTCGCCTACTTTCTTACCCGCTGTGATTGTGTTTCTTGGTGATGTTCTTCATTCCACATTGCTGCAGTCCTAACACTTGGGTAGTCCGCTGTCCCAGTCGGCCCGAATACCAAAGTATATGGCGTCGGTCAAGGCGCATTAGTCTGACGTCAGGACGTCAGGGTACAAATGCGCATGACCGACGTCATATCCTCAGTCTTTTTTGCCGCATGGTCCGATGCAGAAGCAGTTTTGCGAGTGCAGGTTGGCGTTCTGAAATTTTCTGAAGTCGGAGTTTCAGACCGAATCAAAGTTGGCTAAGTACCCCGTTGGGGAATATTTTGGTTTTTTCTTGCCTCAGTATTTAACCGGATGTCAGAAAAAGTGAATAACTGTATTTCTTGTGGGAAACAGATACCTCATAGGGATTACCATACCTTGTGTATACCTTGTTTAGGGCCTGAGCACGACGTTGTTGGATGTCGCTCTTGTGCTAGATTTAACAAACGCACTATAAAGAGAAGGTTAGACTGTGCCAGGTTAGTTTTTGGGAAGCGTTGTAATTATAAAATGCCGTCGGATGCTCCGACGCCCGCTTCGTCAAAAGCGCAAGGACAAAGCAGCAAAGCCTAGGTTGGAAGAACCGCAGTCCCGGACGTCGGTTCTTTAGAAGGCTCAGTGGAGCCGGAGGTTCTGCCAGGAGTTTCTTTGGAGTCTCAGGAAGAGACTTTACTGTTACAGGATGTGTCCTCTCAGGAGGTAGGCCAGGCTGAAGGGGCTTCTCAGGTGGCTGTTCTTCCCTCTCTTCCTAAGGTGGTTAGAGCCTCCCCTTCTGTTTCCAAGGCTTCTTTGAGAGGCAGGCCAGGTTTAACTTCAGTGGGGTTTCTCCTAGCTCTTCAGGATCTTTGCCTAAGAAACATATGCTTAAAATGGCAGAAGATTTGATTACTATGATTAGAGGTTCTATGCCCCCTCCTGATAAGAGGCCTAGGGTGGAACCTGAGCTTGAGAGTTTTGAGCAGTGTTCGGAGGCTTCTGAGTCTTCGGCTGAAGACTTGCAGGAGTATCCTCCTTACTCTGATTCTGATGTGGATGATTCTACTCCTTCAGCTTCTCCTCCTGAGGATTTTTCATTTTCAGAGACTCTTCATTCCATGAGGGAGCATTTTAAATGGGAAGGTCAAGATTTCTCTGATTCCAGGAAGAGGCTTAAGGAATTTTTGTTTTTACCCCAGCATAGGCCTTTAGCTATACCTCCTGTTCTGGATGTGGTGGAAGATGTTTTTGCAGAGGCTTCCCTGAACCCTGATTCTTTGCCTCCTGCCCCAGTTAAACCAGATAGGTATTATAGGGTGCCTGAAGCTCATAAGTATCTTTTAAGAGTCCTAGGGCAGACCCGAAACTGTTTCTCAGGGGCCTAAAGGTGTTAAGGCTTCTGTTGTTAAAAATCCTGTTCCTCCTGATAAAGAGGCAAGGGCTTTGGATAGATGGGGAAAGAAAGTGTATACTTCTTCCTCTTTAGCCATGAGGGCGTTGAATTGCCAGTTTCACATGTTAAAATATCAAAATTATCTCCTTTCACAATTGAAGTCTAAGGTGGATGCTCTGGCGGAAGGTATTGAGTGTAAAGAGTTGCAGGATTTAGTTCATGTGTCTGAACAGGTGGGTAAGCATTCCTTGCAATGTGGTTTTGATGCTGTGCAGGCCTCCTCGAGGGTGGCTGCCACTGGTTCTGTTCTTCGTAGGCACGCCTGGTTGAGGGATCAGAATTTAGCTGAGCATGTTAAGACAAGGATTTTGGATGCTCCATTACAGTCTGACGTGTTGTTTGGTTCGCCTGTGGAAGCAGTTTTAAAGAAAATGGAGGACAAGGCTAAGTCTATGCAGACTGTTAAAGATTTTTTGCAGGTTCAGCCTCCGAAGTTTAGTAGAAATTGGCCTACTAAGGGATGGACATATCCTGCTTATGATTCCCAGTCTAGGGGTAGGTCTAGACGTGGTAGGGGCAGAGCTCAAGGTTCTTTTAGGCCTAGAACAGGGAGTTCACCTGCTCAGTCTTCTGGTGAGGGCAGGGGTCAGTCCTTCCGTAAACAGACACAATGACCTGCCTTTTCAGCTGCCAGTACATTCTCGCCTGGCAGCACCTTTGGGAGGAAGGCTGGCTCTTTTCAAAGAAAATTGGGATTTAATTACCCAAGACAGATGGGTATTGGATATCATTCACCACGGTTACAGGTTTTATTTCCATACCTTGCCTCCTTTCAAAGGCATGCCAGACATTCCTCCTCTACAAAGAAAAGAGGCTCACAAGCAAATTTCTCTGTTACTCCAAATAGGGGCCATTCAGCCGGTTCCTGTGCCAGAAAGGGGCCTAGGATTTTATTCTCGCCTGTTCCTAGTACCAAAGAAGGGGAACACGTGGAGACCAATTTTGGATTTATCTATCCTCAACACTTATCTGGACATTCCCAAGTTCAAAATGTTGACGTTACAACAGCTTTTACCTCTGCTGGGCAAAGATCACTGGATGGTAACTTTAGATCTCAGGGAGGCTTACCTTCATGTGCCTATCAGACTAAGTTGCAGGAAGTATCTGCGTATTCGAGCTGGGAATTCCCATTATCAGTTCTCTGCATTGGCCTTTGGGTTATGTACTGCCCAGAGTATTCACAAAGGTTCTGGCTCCAGTGATAGCTTACTTCAGGCTAAAAGGAATACAAATCTATCCTTACTTGGACGACTGCCTGATTCTGGCTCAAGAAAAGGAAGACCTTTTACAGCATTTGGAATATGTGATAGCAGTGCTAAGATGCCTAGGGTATTCTGTGAACGAAATAAAGTCCAGTCTAGTACCCTCTCAAGACATGTGCTTTCTGGGTGTGAGACTGAATACAGCAGCCCAGATGGCCTTTTTAACCCCGGACAAACAAAAGAATCTTTCCATTTACTTCCATCAACTATCTCTTCAGTCCGGCCTGACTGCAAGGACAGTCCTTCAAGCCTTAGGGTTCATGGCATCTTGTATTCTGGTGCTTCCCAATGCCAAACTGCATATGAGGAAGCTGCAATGGTATCTCAAAAATGTATGGACACAGCACTGCCAGGATTTGGACACTGTCATTCAAATAATACCTTGCATTCAAAAGGAATTTTTGTGGTGGGCTCAGGAATGTCACCTAAACAAGGGACTCTCTGTGACCCGGCCAGAGGCGAGTCAGATTCTAACGACAGATGCCTCAGACATTGCTTGGGGAGCTCATCTAAATGGAAAGTGGATACAAGACAAGTGGCCTGCCAGACTACAGCATCTACATATCAACATGAAGGAGATGTTAGCAGTCCAGTTTGCATTAATGGCTTTCAAGGAGTTACTTCTTCCAGGGCAGGTGTTGATTCTAACAGACAACACAACTGTCATGTGGTACATCAACAAACAAGGGGGAACACATTCTTACCCTCTATGCAGGCAAGCAATGATTTTATGGGAGACTGCGCCAGCTTGCAACTAACTCTTCAGGCAAGGTTTCTGCCGAGCACAGAACTCCTTAGCAGATGTGTTAAGCAGACAAATCATGGATCCCCACGAGTGGAAACTGGATCTTCATGTATTTCGGAAATTGACAGTGTCATGGGGAACTCCAGACATAGATCTGTTCGCTTCTCCACTAAACCACCAGCTGCCAAAGTTTTGCACAAAGAGGTTTCATCACACAGCTTGGAAAGTGGATGCTCTTTCTTTCAGTTGGAAAAATCTTCATGTGTATGCCTTTCCACCTCTGCCTCTTCTCCCAAAGGTGCTCCTAAAGGTCAGACAAGACAAGCCAAGGATGATTTTAATAGCTCCAGATTGGCCTCGGCAACACTATTACCCATTACTGAGGAGTCTGGTAAGGAAGCCTCCATGGCCTTTACCTTTGATTCCGCACCTGTTGTCTCAGATGGACGGTCATCTGCTCAATGTCAAGCTTCACTCTCTTCATCTAGCAGCCTGGCATATTCTGTTTTGAAACACAGCAGGTCTCAACTTCCTCAACAAGTTTTAAATGTGATTATGGAAGCCAGAAGACCTAGTACAAGGAAAGTGTACGCAGAAAAATGGAAGAGATTTTTATTTTGGAGTGCAGCAAAGAATTTGGAGATTTCTGAGCCTAATTTGAGTGTGGCTCTTCAATATCTTACTGAGTTATTTGACAAAGGTTTGTCTTTCTCTTCCATTAAGATTCATGCTGCAGCAATTTCAGCTCACTATGATTGTGACCCACCATTGTTTTCGCATCCTTTGTTCAAGCAATTTCTTAGAGGGCAAAGAATATAAGACCCCACGTGAGCTCCTACTCCTGCTTGGGATCTCAATTTTGTGTTGGAGAAACTTACTCTACAACCTTTTGAGCCTCATGGCTACTGCTGAATTGAAATACTTGTCATGGAAGACTGCTTTTTGTTGGCCATTACTTCTGCAAGAAGGGTTTCTGAATTGCAGGCCCTTATGGCAGTAGAGCCTTTTTTTGATTTTCCATAAGGATAGGGTATCATTACGTACTAATCCTTCCTTTATGCCTAAGGTGGTTTCTAGTGTGGCTTTAAACCAAACTATTCATTTGCCTACTTTCTATGCAGATCCCCAAAATAAGGGGAAAAGATTTTGCACACTTTAGATGTACACAGGCAGTTGCGTTATTATTTAAGCAGGACTAAGGATTTTAGGCAGTCTCAGCAGTTGTTTGTTTCTTTTGCTTTGAGTTCTCAGGGCAAGCCTGTGTCAAAACAAACTATTTCTAAGTGGATTGGGTTTTGCATTGCATTTTGTTATTCCCATCATGGCAAGGAGATTCCAGCTGGGATTAGGCCTCATTCCACTAGGGCTACTGCCACTTCAACAGCATTTCTAAGGGGTGGCAACTAAGGATATTTTGGAGGCAGCTACTTGGAGTTCAGTGCATACTTTCTCTAAGCATTACCACCTTCCTCTCTACTCTAAATCTAGGGCTGGTTTTGCCACAGCTATTTTGCAAGGCATGTTGACAGCTCCTGCTTCTTTATGATTTGCCAGCCTCCCTTACCTCTGCTTTGGGATTCTACCCAAGTGTTAGGACTGCAGCAATGTGGAATGAAGAACATAGTACAGTTTTGTACCTACCATAAATGTAGATGTTCGAGGATCCACATTGCTGCAGTCCAATTTACCTCCCTCCTTCCCTCTGTGTTTAGGGGTGGTTGTGTGGGTGAGGTTATACTCTTGTTATTTTGTATATATTGTACATATTTTGGTGCAGGAGTGTTTGGTGTTTTTGGTTTTGGCCTTATCTTTTTAGGGTCTTCTGACATCTGGGGCAAGAAAAGACTGAGGATATGACGTCGGTCATGCGCATTTGTACCCTGACGTCCTGACGTCAGACTAATGCGCCTTGACCGACGTCAGCCATATACTTTGGTATTCGGGCCGACTGGGACAGCGGACTACCCAAGTGTTAGGACTGCAGCAATGTGGATCCTCGAACATCTACATTTATGGTAGGTACAAAACTGTACTTTTTTGTGGTATCCCTGACTGTTCCCATGGGCTAGGCCCATTTTAGTTAGAGGACCTAGTCCTCCCTTAGCTGAGTTTTTCGTGTTTGTTCTTTGTATTGTCTTAAGAACCGTTTTAGTTAGAGGTTCTTTCAGTGGTGTCATTTTGTTGCTAATTGTTTGTTTAGGGCTTCGCTCAGTCTGTGTAGTACTGTTTGCTAGTGAACTTTGTGGGCTTTCCCGCCAGTTTTGGAAGTTTAACTGTTCTCTAGAGTAGTAGATAATGTCTAAGGATCAGAAGGGACATAAGCCTTCTGACTTTAAAAAATGTTCAAAATGCGGATATAAAATGTCCATCACAGATGGACACTGTATGTGTCTACTGCCGTGGAGCCATCCATTTACAGGAGTTGTGTAGCTTTTGCCACACCTTCAGTCCTAGGGTGCTCCAAGAGAGGAAAAACAAATTGATTTTAAAGGGACTGCTTAAACCGTCTTTTGAGGAAGCTATAGATTCGGCTTCCAGCTCTCAGTCGAAATCTAAAGCCTCCAAGTCCAAGAAAAGTTCTCCGGCTCCATCTGCATCTTCGGAGCCTCCGGAGAAGATTACTATATTGGACTCTGCTTCCTTGGCTCCACTGACCTTGGGGCCGCAGGAGGTATCCATGTTAAGTGAATCGGCGTCCGCTCAGATCATTCTCGAACCCATTCGGAGCCGGTCGCCTAGTGTGAGGCATGGTTCACCAAATAAGAGATCCCAGTCTCCATCCATCTCCTCCAAATCCTCCAGGCTTTCTGATTTGGATGTGGATAGGGTAGTGCAGAGGCTCCTGCAGTCGCCGGTGTTGGCTAAATTGTTTTCGGCTCCGACCCAGTCAGCTCTGGAACCAGTTCCTATGGCTGTTTCGATGATTCGTCCTCCAAGCACATCTTTGTTGTCTGAGCCAGTATGTTCCGCTCCGAGTGATGTTCTTGCGCCGGCTCCGATTATCGGTGCCGACCTCGCTCCGACCATGTCTGTTCCGTCCACAGGGTTCGAGACTCTGGTTTCCTCGGTCGGGCCTGAAGGGGATATTTCGGGACATCTTTCGGTTCAGAGTCTCCCACTCGGTGCATCGGCTCGGGGGACCCCGGTCGTGGCCTTGGAGGTCGGTCCTCGGACTCGGGGGGGGGGGGGATGCCTTCAAGGCCATGCAGAGCACGCTGGCAAGATAGTCAGCTACATCACTCTGGTTGGTCTTTCCATCCCTTACCACTCCGGCGAGAGCTTCTGACACTCACCTGTCCTTGGACAGGAGAGCGCCAGGCCCTAAGGACACCCCCATGAGCGGTCCCCCACTTTCTGAAGGTCTCTGAGCCAGTGCCCGAGGAACCTCCCAGAAAGAAATTGTGCAAGAGGAAGCACATAGACTCCCAGGACGAGTCTCTCACTTCCGATACTGACCTCGAATCGGAAGGATCCCCCAAGTCTTCCTCTGATGATGTTTCCTTCTCTGATATCCTGGAGATACTGAAGCAAAGAGGAGACCGGCCTTCCAAAACCCCTTCCGAGGAGGAGTCAGTATTCCTTAAGGCTTTTGGTGCTCAACCATCCCCCTCCTGGGTGTCTCCACCCTTCGATGAACTTCTTGACCTTCTTTGTTGAAGGGTGTGGGAAAACCTTTATTCTGTGGAGCCCGTACCCAGGCGTCCCAACAAATTTCTCTCCGCCCCTCAGGGAAGAGAGTTTCTGTCAAAGGGAGTCCCTGTAGATACCATGGTGGTGGCGGCAGCCACCCAGAAGGAAGTTACAGAGTCTTCCTCGTCGGTCCATCCTCCTAACAAGGAGTCTAGGACTATGGACTGGTACGGGAAGCATACCCTGTCTTCAGCCACCTTCACTTTACGGTCGCTGAATTACTTTTCTCACTTCACTCGGCTCCAGAGAGATCTTAAAGAACTGAGAGATGCTGTTGTGGGTAACATACCTGAGGCGGTGGCTCAGACAGTTAACGCACAGGTTTCTACCCTCAACTCCATCGCAAACTCGTCCATGCGACTCATTTCATATGCAGCCGAGGGAGCAAGTAGGGTGGCCAGCTCAGGGGTAGCCCTTAGAAGGCAAGCCTGGCTGCGCCTGTGTCACTTCGTGGAGGCCTTCAAGTCTTCCTTCACTAATGCCCCTTTTGATGATTCCTCCTTCTTTGGGACCACAGTGAAAGACACCCTCACCAGGTGCGAGCAAGAGGGAAAGAACCCTGTCTGCCGTAGTGGTCTGTTTTTCCCTTCCGTGTAGGCCTTATCCCAAGGCCCAGCGTGGGGGGAAGATGTGGTTCAAGAAATCACAAAGGTTTTTTCCTGCCGCACAAGGTGAACCCCCCTCCAGAGGCAGGGGAGTTATTCAGGGAGACGTCGCCCCAGAGGCAGAGGGGGGCCCCTGTAATTCCAGAGACCGCGACTCCTTCCGCGGCTCCCCATACACTCATTCCTGAGGGTGTGCTCGACTGTGCTTATCCGGAGCCAGTCGGGGGTCAAATTTCCTTGTATCCGGAAGCCTGGGAAAACATCACCCAGGACCTATGGGTGTTGAGGATAATTTCCGGAGGTTACCTCATTCCATTCTCTTCAGTACCCCCTCCAATAAGAAAAATCCCGGACGTTCCACCCAGTCAAAGGGATCAAGCAGCCTCAGAGATATCTCAGCTGCTAGAAAAAGGAGCCATCCAACCAGTCCCCTCAGACCAAATCGGATTAGGGACTTATTCAAGATTCTTTTTGGTGCTGAAAAGAACAGGGGACCTGAGACCCATACTAGATCTCAGTCAACTCAATTACGTACACAAGTCCAAATTCCGTATGGTCACTCTACAGTCGATTCTCCCATTGTTGGGAGAGGAAGCATGGATGTACTCCATTGACCTCAAGGATGCTTACTACCATGTCGAAATGGACAGGGCATCCAGGTGTCACCTATACTTCCGGCTGGGAGCCAGTCACTTCCAGTTTCGAGCCCTGCCCTTTGGTCTCACCACAGCCCCCAGGGTGTTCACCAAGTGTATGGCAGTGGTGACGGCTCACTTGAGACGTCAAGGATTCCAGGTGCTCCTCACCGCCCCCTCCAGGCATCAACTAATTTAGACCAGGGACGCTACCATCAGTCTATGTCACCGATTGGGCATCACAGTAAACTGGAAAAAATCTGCCTTATAGCCCTTACAGCGTGTCACCTTTATAGGATCAGAGTTGGACGCCATTCAAATGCGAGCATTCTTACCACAAGAAAGGATCACAGTGTTGCAACAGCAAATTCTCACGCTGATGCCCCTGAGACATGCGAAGGCAAGACTGAGTCTACAACTCCTAGGTATCATGGCGGTGACTATCATGTTGGTTCCTCTAGCGAGATTACACATGAGACTTCTTCAATGGCTCCTCTTTCTCCAATGGTCTCTCTTAAAACTTCCGCTATCCCATCCAATCTTAATGACAGACAGATGCAAGCAGGACCTCCGTTGGTGGCTGTGCACCAACAACCCGAACGGGGGAAGCCCTTTGTTCCACCTGTCCCTGTTGCCACGGTGACCACGGATGCCTCCCAGATTGGGGGGGGGCATTATCTCGGCAGGACGGTCCAAGACACGTGGCAGGAGATACATTTGCACATAAACTTCCTGGAGATGAGAGCAGTGCTTCTTGCGTTGCAGGCACTTCCAGAAGTTCTTCCTCTAGGGACTATTGCGATACACTCAGACAACATGTCAGTAGTGTGGTATCTCAACAAGCAAGGTGGAACCCGATCTTACCCACTATGCAGAGAGGCCATGCGCATGTGGCATTGGGCAATAGCTTCCTAACGGTTTCTGGTGGCAACACACACCCCGAGGAAGACCAGTGTAATAGCGGACAAGCTAAGCAGGGTGATTCTTATGGCCCTACGAGTGGTCCCTGAATCACCTGGTTGCAGAGCGAATCTTCAGCAGATGGGGTCAACCTTGCTGTGACCTTTTTGCCAGCCCCCTCAATGCGAAATGCAGCAAGTACTTCTTGCTGATCCCCCCTCTGGGGGAATCGCTCAGGGATGCTCTGGCTCACAATTGGCCCTCCGGTCTGCTTTATGCTTTCCCTCCATTTCCCCTTCTCTCAAGGGTGATTCAGAAAGTACAATCTTTGGGAAGCAGAATGATTCTGATTACCCCACACTGGCCTCGTCAGGTATGGTTCCCCATCCTTCAACTTTACATTGTGGATACCCCTTGGATTCTGGAACCCCTTCCAGATTCACTGACGCACATGCCGGGACAGTTCCACCCCTCTCTGAGGAAACTCCGGTTGACAGCCTGGCTACTCCACTTCCATCATTAGTCAGATGTCACAATTTTTCACCGGAAGTAGTCCATATATTATCGTCCTCTCATAAATCATCCAATAGAAAAATCTACTCTAGCAAATGGAAAAGGTTCTCTGTCTGGACTCATTCTAGAGGCATTGATCCCTACATGGCTCCAATTGATTCGATTCTTGAGTTTTTGTCTATGCTGTTCTATCAAGGGTCCACATCAGCCACCATCAAAGTTCAGCTGGAGGCTATATCAAACTTCCACGTGGCCAATGAGCCTAGCTTTATGGCACACGGACTATGTAAAGCATTCCTTAAAGGGTACTCTATTACTTCGTCCCCCAGTATCCCAACCTGTCATGCCCTGGGATCTCGATTTTGTTCTTCAGGCCCTCACTCTTCCACCATTCGAGCCTGCAGCTACCTGTGAGATAAAATTTTTAACATGGAAAACAGCATTTTTAACAGCAGTCACTTCAGCGTGGCAGGTCTCTGAAATTCAAGCCCTTTCCATCAAACCCCCATATTTGATCTTCCATAAAGATAAGGGTCTCTCTTAGACCAAACCCATCATTCCTTCCCAAAGTGGCTTCTGTGTGTAATATGAATCAGTCTATTGAGCTGCCAGTTTTCTTCCCCAATTTTTCTAACAAGGCAGATTTCAAATTTCACCAGTTGGATGTACCTAGACAGATACGCTTCTATCTGCACCAGACGAAAGATATCCGGAAATCTGACCAACTCTGTCTCCTTTTCGGAAAACTGGTCTGGTTCCCAAGGTCACGCTCTCTAGATGGATAGCCAGCTGTATTTCCTTCATCTATCAGACAGCAGGTAAAAATTTGCCTTTTCCAGTTGAAGTCCACTCCACAAGAGCGGTCTCAACATCCACAGCCTATCAAGCTAGATTGTCAATGGATGATATATGTGCTGCGGCCACTTGGGCTTCTCCTCACACCTTTGTTTCTCATTACAAATTGGACGTGGTTTCCAGGGGCAGATCTTCATTTGGCTCCACAGTTCTCAGGAGTATTTTCCTATGAGCTACCCAGGATGTAGGTGCTAGGGACGCTGTCCCACGGGTAAGAATGTGGGCGAGATAAGACTACATAACATCAAGACGTTATGTACTCACCATAACATTCGATGTATGTAGTCCATCATGCCTCACATTTTTACTTACCCTCCTGCCTTCCCCCTGCCTGGAGGATTTGGAAGTTAGATTGTATCCTGCAGAGTCCCTTTGAATAGTTTGTTTGTATGGATGCGTGGTATGTATGCAGTAATTATGTTGTTAGCAGCAAACTACATCTGGGGATATGAAGCAGTGTAACCTCCAATACTGCAATGCTCCAAAATAACTTAGAATACAAAGAACC
The DNA here is from genome assembly GCF_019279795.1 of Protopterus annectens. Taxonomy (NCBI): domain Eukaryota; kingdom Metazoa; phylum Chordata; order Ceratodontiformes; family Protopteridae; genus Protopterus; species Protopterus annectens. Next base: position 410,437,987 of record NC_056738.1, on the reverse strand, counting down.
GGAACACAAACACTGGACTGTTTGAGATTCTTTAATTCTGGTACCTCTGCCTTCGCCTTCTCCTGGAATACATTCTAAAACATCAAACAACTCCCCTTTTATAACACATTCAATTAAATAATTAATGCACCCCAATTAAACAATTTATTGATTTGTCAGTTGACTCAACCATATTGCTTCACTCAAAATTTGCTGACTTCATTCATATAAATAATTTCTGACTTCATTTAACATGCTGTCAATTATATTGCAAGAAAATATCTTGATATAAACATTTGAAATTTAACTAATTCCATTAATATATTATTAACTATTTATAATAAATAACATTAATAAATATTATAACACCTACTATAAATTCATGTTGCATACAAACATTTCAAATCTGTACACCAAAAAAGTTTTTATATCTAAAAAATTTTTTTAGGAAAGTTTTTGGAAATGTTCATTCTAGATTTCCATGTTCATGCCATTTGAAACAATGTTTTGTAATTAAGAATAAATCTAGATTCCATTTCTAATAATTTGTCACGAAAACCTGCCTCATTACCAAAAACATTGGGCTTACCCAACACACAAAATATAAATCCCTCAGGGACCCCCTTATGTTGTTCACAAAAATGTTTGGCGACAGGACTTTCCATTCTTTTGTCTTATGTCACCCAGATGTTCTAAAATTCTAAGCTTGACCCTTCTAGTTGTTTGGCCTATATACCAACTCTGTTTCACACAACCACATCCTATTATGTATACCACCCCCATGGAGTTGCAATAAGGGTCAAGCTTAGAATTTTAGAACATCTGGGTGACATAAGACACAAAAGAATGGAAAGTCCTGTCGCCAAACATTTTTGTGAACAACATAAGGGGGTCCCTGAGGGATTTATATTTTGTGTGTTGGGTAAGACCAATGTTTTTGGTAATGAGGCAGGTTTTCGTGACAAATTATTTGAAATGGAATCTAGATTTATTCTTAATTACAAAACATTGTTTCCGAATGGCATGAACATGGAAATCTAGAATGAACATTTCCAAAAACTTTCCTAAAAAACTTTTTTAGATATAAAAACTTTTTTGGTGTACAGATTTGAAATGTTTGTATGCAACATGAATTTATAGTAGGTGTTATAATGTTTATTAATGTTGTTATTTATTATAAATAGTTAATATTATATTAATGGAATTAGTTAAATTTCAAATGTTTATATCTAGATATTTTCTTGCAATATAATTGACAGCATGTTAAATGAAGTCAGAAATTATTTATATGAATGAAGTCAGTAAATTTTGAGTGAAGCAATATGGTTGAGTCAACTGACAAATCAATAAATTGTTTAACTGGGGTGCATTAATTATTTAATTGAATGTGTTATAAAAGGGGAGTTGTTTGATGTTTTAGAATGTATTCCAGGAGAAGGCGAAGGCCGAGGTACCAGAATTAAAGAATCTCATCAAACAGTCCAGTGTTTGTGTTCCGGTTCTTTGTATTCTAAGTTATTTTGGAGCATTGCAGTATTGGAGGTGTTTGTTTGAAGCCATTATGTCTGTGAATGCTACCACTGTCACTCCGTCGGGTGCACAGTTGACTCAACCGGTTAATTTGGCTTCCATGTGGAAAGAAAGGGAAGAAAAGATGGCATTGAATGATCCATTGGAATGGACTGCCATTGAATTTTATGAAAAATATGTGGAACTTGAGAGGGCCATGGTGAAAGAAGTAACAACCTTTTATGACTTAAAATTGTTAGAGAAGTACATCAGCTCTAACATAACTCCAAGGGGTCTGAGAGTTGAGCGGTTGCCTGCCTTCAAATTTACCGAGGATGAGGCAGATTTGTCCTCGGAATGGAAAGCTATTTCTCTCAAATGCACGCTGGGTTGGTTGAGCGTGTTGGTAAAAAGGAGTGAGACAACTTTGGACAAAGTTCGTGCCTCAATTTTACGTTTGCAGGAAACACTCATTGAGGAGAGCACAGTAACTGTTTTCAATAAGAACCTTGTTGATATTAAAGGAAGGGTCTCTAAAATAGAAGCGGAGGTAATTTCACGTAAAAAAAGGAAATTCCTCCGTGATGTTAGAGACCATGATTCAGGAAAGCTGTTTTCTTGGCAGTACAGCTTTAAGAAAAAGCGCGGCGCTTCCCGTGACGTCAGAGGTGGGTCGAGATCTGGCATCGGGGATACTTCAGCATCTTCAATTGATGAATCCAGCAGCAGAAAGAGCGTTTCGTTTGAAAACCTAAATGTGGAACAAGAAACAGCAGTTGAAGCAAACGGAGTTGTCGGCAATTCGGGGCAGAGCCCGGTACAGCAAAAGGGAAGAGGGCGCCGTTTTCAAAACAAGGGGAGAAGAAGATGACAACTTGGAGGAAGCAGTCAGATTGGGAAACAGCTTTTTAAACCTAGGTGGTTTAAATGCGGGCGAGGTGCAGCCCAATCATGGACTCATTGACATTTTTTGTTCAGAAACGTGTGAAGGTGAGAGTTATAACATTTTGAACATTTCTGACTTTAACATTACTGAATGTGCGAAGCAGGTTTTGTTTAAAGGCACAAAGTTCATTCCAGTACGTTTTCCTTCTTTGGCGGACATTTCTTTGGAAGTTAGGGAATTTTGTAGGAAATTGTATTTAAGAGAATTTTTTTCTGATAATGAAAGCACTACTAACGCTGTCAATTTGTTTGAGGATGATGATAATTTTGAAAATTTGGATAATTCCTTAATGAATATGACATTGCATGAGAATGATCTAGTTGACATTTGTTTGCAAGAGGATGTTTGTGTAAATGAAGCGAAGTTTGCATTTAATACTGGATATGGGAGGCTGACTGTTCCTAAAGTACCATATAAAAGTGATTTTATTCCACCTAAGAGAAGCATGGCTATTAATGTATTTGAAAAAACATTGTTAAAAACATTGGAAGAAGAACATAAAAAATTTTGTAGAGGGAAGAAAAATTATAACTTAAGCAGGGATGAGTGGAAGGCTTTATCTGATTTAAAGAAGTCCAATAATAAGTATGTGTTTACTCAGGCCGATAAAGGTGGGAACTGGGTAATTTTATCCAGGGACAAATACAATTCAATAGCTTTGGATTTGTTGTTGGATGTAAACACATATGTTGAATTGTCTTCCAATATGTTTAAGGAGTATAATTCACAGTTATTAGAATTATTGGAGAGGGGAGAAAGGTTGGGTTTCCTGTCATCCGCTGATGTTAAAAAATTGCATGTAAAAAATCCGAAAAATGCCAGATACTTTATAATCCCTAAGATACATAAGGACATTAGGAACCCACCAAGGTCGTCACATTGTTTCTGTCAAAGGAGCCTATTTGCAAAATGTTGGAATGTTTTTGGATTCCATGTTAAAATGTCATTTGGAGAGGGTACAATCGCATGTAAAAAAAATACAAATGATGTATGTATGAAAATAAGGGACATTAAATGGGAGCAGGACTTGGACTAGTGTAGACGTAAAATCATTATATACTAGTATCAATAGGCATCGAGGTTTAGAAGCTGTGGAAAAAATGTTGGGGGAAGGACCCAGGACTCATTTCATTCTCAGTTTGTTGGATTTCTGCCTAACTCACAATTGTTTTGAGTTTGAAGGGAGACATTTTTTACAAAAGGAGGGCACAGCTATGGGGGCAGCATTTGCGCCCTCCTATTAAATTTTGTTTATGGCCCATTTTGAAAATTGTTTCATCTATCCCCGGGAATTTTACAAGAACAACGTAGTAAAATATGTGAGATTTATTGATGATTTGTTGTTTTTGTGCAGGGGCAATTCAAAAGATTTTGAAAAATTTGTTTCTGAGATTAAAGAAAATCCATGGGGGTTAGATTTTACTTATACAATTGGGGGCAGAAGTATTCAGTATTTGGATGTTGAGATATATCTGAGTCCAGATAACAAAATACAATATAAACCATTTCAAAAGATCACAGCGGCTGAGAACTTTTTGCATGCCTCGAGCATGCATAGTGATTTGTCTCCTCAAATCCTTACCATTCGGAGAATTTAAACGTATTGGTGTCAATACTTCTGATAAGAGAAGAATTCATAGTGAATTCAATAAAGTTGAAAGAAAATTGAAAGGAAGGGGTTATTCTGATGAGAACATCAGAATAGCCAGAGGTAAGGTGGAACAAGAATTAGGTTTAGGGGGGACATCTGGAACAACTAGGAATTTTTGGAGAGAAGGGAATGAAAAATCAGATTCTCATCTGACTGAATTAGGGGAGGAGAGACCTAGGGATAGTGTGTTCTTTGTCACCAAATATTTGCAATTTTCTAGTACATTAAGGGGAGTTAGTAATGAGGTTTTGGCCTGTTATCACTGGAGATGATAAAGTAGGAAAACTTTTTCCATCTAGGGTTACCTTTTCTTATAGTAGATATTCCAATTTGAAGGAAATATTAAATGTTAGAAATACCAATACATACAGGGAGAATATCAGAAAAGGAACCTTTAGATGTGGAAGTTGCAAGGTATGTTGTAGGGTCAAAAGTTTGGATGGTACAAAAATTAACAACGTAGTGTATAGGGCCCTAGAATATTATGATTGCAATTCCATGGGGGTGGTATACATAATAGGATGTGGTTGTGTGAAACAGAGGTGGTATATAGGCCAAACAACTAGAAGGGTCAAGCTTAGAATTTTAGAACATCTGGGTGACATAAGACACAAAAGAATGGAAAGTCCTGTCGCCAAACATTTTTGTGAACAACATAAGGGGGTCCCTGAGGGATTTATATTTTGTGTGTTGGGTAAGCCCAATGTTTTTGGTAATGAGGCAGGTTTTCGTGACAAATTATTAGAAATGGAATCTAGATTTATTCTTAATTACAAAACATTGTTTCCGAATGGCATGAACATGGAAATCTAGAATGAACATTTCCAAAAACTTTCCTAAAAAATTTTTTTAGATATAAAAACTTTTTTGGTGTACAGATTTGAAATGTTTGTATGCAACATGAATTTATAGTAGGTGTTATAATATTTATTAATGTTGTTATTTATTATAAATAGTTAATATTATATTAATGGAATTAGTTAAATTTCAAATGTTTATATCTAGATATTTTCTTGCAATATAATTGACAGCATGTTAAATGAAGTCAGAAATTATTTATATGAATGAAGTCAGTAAATTTTGAGTGAAGCAATATGGTTGAGTCAACTGACAAATCAATAAATTGTTTAATTGGGGTGCATTAATTATTTAATTGAATGTGTTATAAAAGGGGAGTTGTTTGATGTTTTAGAATGTATTCCAGGAGAAGGCGAAGGCCGAGGTACCAGAATTAAAGAATCTCATCAAACAGTCCAGTGTTTGTGTTCCGGTTCTTTGTATTCTAAGATATGAAGCAGTGTACCATGGGATACCCTCTTAGCCCAGCCAATCGGAGACTTTTGAGCTAGTAAAATAGGCAGAGTCGGAGCCTATATTCGCCTCTGAACCCACGGATAAGAATGTGAGGTGAGATGGACTACATACATTGAAGGTTATGGTGAGTACATAACTTCTTGATTCTTCTCATTCCCTGCCTACAACAGGAGTTTCTTTGGTGGGCAGAGACATGTCACCAAAACTAGGGACTGTCATCCACACTACCCCCTGCCACCCAAACCCTAACTACAGATGCATCAGACTATGCTTGGGGGGCCCACCTGGCGGGGAGATGCATTCAGGGCAAATGGAGCCCAAAACAAATGCATCTGCATATCAACCAGAAAGAGATGTTAGCTGTTCAGAATACACTGACAGCCTTCAATGACTTACTTCATCCAGGACAACTACTGATAAAGATGGACAACACCACGGTTATGTGGTACATAAACAAGCAGGGGGTACACATTCCTACCCCCTTTGCAGACTAGCAATGGCATTGTGGAACACAGCTTTGACTTACCAAATACATCTTCAAGCTCAATTCCTGCCAGGAAAACAAAATACTCTGGCAGACGACCTAAGCAGAAATCTTATGGACCCGCATGAATGGAAACTGGATCCACAAATCTTCAGCATGTTAACACAGAAATGGGGGAGCCCAGACATAGATCTATTTTCCTCTCCTCAAAATTATCAGCTGGACAAATTATGCACAAGAACTTATCACAGAAAAGCATGGAAAGTGGATGCCCTGTCCTTCAGTTGGAAAAAATCAGTCTACGCCTTTCTCCCTCTGCCTCTTCTCTCCAAGGTCTTACGAAGTCAGACAGGAAAAACCAAAAATGATCCTAGTTGCTCCAGACTGGCCTCTCCAGCACTAGTACCCAATTCTAAGGAATATGTCTCGACTTCCTCCTTGGTACTTGCCTCAAATACCTCATCTACTGTCTCAGCAGAACAGTCAAATTCTGCACACTCTGCTCCAAACTCTGAACCTTGCAGCATGGCTGATCATTTAATTATTCAAACAACACCTCTCAGTAAATCTGTGATGGATGTCATTTTGGAAGCCAGAAGGCCTAGTACTAGAAAATCTTATGCTGATAAATGGAAGAGATTCTGCGCTTGGAACCAAGCACAAGGAACGGACACGGCAAAGCCCAATATTACTCAGATTTTACAGTATTTGAGATGCTTGACAAGGGCCTATCTTTTTCTTCAATAAAAATCCATGCCTCTGCCATTTCGGCTCATTACAACGCAGAGCCTCCCCTTTTTTCTCATCCTCTGCTTAAACAGTATCTTAGAGGGGCCAAAAATTTAAGGTTCATAGGTTCATAGGTTTATACTAGGCTATCTGCCCTAAGGCATTTATAAGCCTAGCCCAAATTATTGTGGCTTACGCCACCCCTTATATGAAAAAATACTGTGCCCATTAGTTTGTTGTGCCTCTGTCCAGCAGTGACCCAGAGATGATTCCTGGGGTAAACCTACGATCTCCCATCCACAGGTCTAGATTTCTCTTGAACAGAGTCAGCGAGGTGCTCTGCCTCACATGGACCGGGATTTTATTCCACAGCATAGGGAGTCTCTGAGTGATAAATCTATCCCTCCAGCACGTCCTATTTATATCCGTGCTAAGGTTTAAGTCGCTTGCTCTAGTGGTTTTGGTGGATTTGGATTTTTGAGGTGGAGCATGTCCATTAATTCCGGGTTGGACATGGCCTTGTATGTCAGGCACATGTCACCTCTGAGCAGACGGTATGCGACTGAATAGAGCTGGAGTTTCTTCAATCTGGCAGCATATGACAGATTTTGGAGTCCCTTTATCCTTTTGGTGAGGAACTTTTGGGGTCTCTCCAATTGCTGCAGATGTCGGGTGAGATACATCCCGAATGGGGCATTGTACTCGATCATTGGTCTGATAAGTGAAGAGTACAGGGGAACAATGACCTCACTAGATCTGGATGTGAATCCCTTCATGATCAGGTGGGCAATGTAGAAGGTCTTTCTAACCACTTTAGCAATGTGAGTGTCAAAAGAAAGGCCACTGTCAACCTGGGTCCCCAGGTCCCTGATAACCTCTTCTGTGCTTAGTGGATTGCCACCTATATGGTAGCTTGGGGTTACCTTGTTTTTCCCGAAGGGTATGACTATACATTTTTGGCGTTTAACTTCAGGCCATGGCTCTGGCACCAGCTATCTGTTTCCGTGAGTCCCTTCTGAAGGATATCAGTGTCCGATGCACTTTCCACTATGGCCCAGTTTGCAGTCATCTGCAAACTTTGTCAGCCAAAGTCCTCCCATGTTGGCCTGTACTTCTGAGAAGTAGATGCCAAACAATAGGGGCCAAGGACCGAGCCCTGTGGGACACCACTTGTGACCGGCTTGGAGTCTGACACAGCGCCAGCAACTCTAACCCTGTGGGTTCTGTCCTTAAGCCAGTTTGCAACCCATCTTGTGACATATGGGTTTACATTTAAGCTGGTAAGTTTTTCTACAATACCCGAGTGGGGTATTGTGTCGAAAGCCTTTGCAAGGTCAAGGTAGGCTGTATGGACTGCCTTTCCTCATCAATGGCCTTGGTGACTATTTCGAAGAAGTCGACCAAGTTCAAAAGGCATGATCTTCCCTTGACAAAGCCAAACTGGCTCGGGTCCAATGTCTGCAAGTCCCCTATATCTTTGTTTATGAGCTCCATTATGATCCTCTCCATAGCTTTGCAGACTAGACTTGTTAAGCTTATGGGGCGGTAATTACCAGGGTCCATAGAGGCGCCACCTTTGTGGAGTGGGACCACAGTTGCCGTACGCCACTCCTTGGGCACGTATCCTGTGGTAAGGCTGAGATTAAACAGCTGCCTTATGTGCGGGTTTAATTCCTCATTTAGCTCGTGTAGCACACAGCCGGGGACACCATCCGGTCCCATTGATGCTGTGTTTTTAGCTTTAGAGAGAGCAGCTTTCACCTGCACATTTGAGATGTCCGGGAGGCTACACTCGGCTGGGATAGTTATCTCTCCTTTAGGGGGGGAGAGAGGGGGTGAAGTTTGCACTGAACCTGTCTGCCAGTATGTTGGCAATGTCTGTGGGTTCAGTGATTTTGTATCATTTTGGGCTAATTCTGAGCATATCTGTGAGTTTCCACCCAGGTTCCTAACATAGCTGAAAAAGGCCTTATGATTGTCCTTTGAATCCATGGCAATTTTTCTCTCAAAATTGGCCTTAGTTGATTTTATGAGTGCTCGTATTTTTTACTAATAATGATCAGGGTGACTTCCCTTTTATGGATTTTGTTCTATCATGTAATAGCTTTCTCCTCTTATTGTAAAGTTTGTTAATGGCTGGGGTCCACCAGACTGGACGTTTGCCCTTTGTGGAAAGAGTCTTGGTTTTATTTGGGATTGCCTGATCCATGCAGTCCTGGAGGTGTTCATAGAAGGCATTTGTAAGGGCTTCCGCAGCTTGGGTTGTGGTTTCCTCTGACTCAGGGGCCTTGAAGGATACCACACCAGTCTTGAGTAGTGTGAAGTTTGCTTTAGAGAAGTTCTTCACTATGGTCTTTTGTTTGGGGTGGGGCGGGATGTGGATTTCCAGTGAGATTAGTTTATGATCAGATCTCACCAATGAGGGATATACTTCGGTGTGGAGCATTTTGTCCCCATGTTTGTGACAATGAGATCTAGTATATTTTCTCCTCTCGTGGGAACAGTGACTAGCTGTTCCATGGCATTTGAATTTATGAACTCCAGGAACCGTTGGGCTAGAAAGTTAGGGCTTGAGTAATGTTCCCAGTCTATATTCGGGTAGTTGAAGTCACCCAATATGATGGTGTTTGGAGATACATTTATACCCTCCAGTGTCTTCAGGAAGGCTGTGTGGGGTTCCTGAGTTTGAGAGGGTGGCCTGTAGCATGCTACAATTTGTAGAGCAGTTTTGCCTATTGTTAGTTGCACCTGGATGGTTTCCGAAGCTTCATGCGTTGCCACCAACCTGGAGGTGTGAGTATCCTTTATGAATATGGATACACCCTCCTTTTGTGGAGTGGTCCGGGTTTTGGGGCCGAACGCATGATATGAGGTAAAACCTAATAGTGCCGGGTGCTCTCAGGAGCCTTGAACCAGGTTTCAGTTACAGCACAGACATCGATGTTCTCCATACTGAGAAGGGCCTCGAGTGCGTGCATTTTGAGATTTAGACTTCTGGCATTGAGCAGCATTACCCTCAATTTCTTCCCATTTTTGTTTTCTAGGGTGGTAGGTTTAGAATTTGAGCCTTGCCTAAAAAGGCACTATGGGGTGGCAAGAGCCTTAGCCAATATCCGGAATCCCAGGGGTGACAGGTGCAAGCCGTCCCTTGCGCAGCGTGGCTTGTCAAGCATGTCATCCCAGGCAGACAGACACTGGATCCCCTTTGAATGACACCAGACATTAAGCCAATTGTTAAAGCTGATCATCTTGTCTCTATATTGTGGCATCATTCTTGGTGAAGGAAGGATACTGCTCAGGGTTAGGGTCATACCTGCCTGGGCTACATAATCAGAGAGCTCCTCTATGTCTCTTTTCATGCAGTCCAGGGAGGTGCGTCTCAGGTCGTTCACACCAGCATGGACAATGACTGTGTCATATTTGTACTTGCTGTGGAGTGACCCAGTGCTTGTGTTATGTGGCGGATTCTAGCCCGATAGGCAGCTTACTGTGACCCTCTCCTTGTTCAGCCTGGTGAGTGGGACGTCAGTGTGTCTGACTATGGAGTCACCTATGACAAGTATGTTTGGTGTTGTATTTGGCCTTAAGGGCTGTGACTGCTTTGCACACTGCTTTTGTGGTTTATGTGTTGCTTGTGGGGTGTCTTGAGGTAGCAGTTGTTTGGGTGTCTGCTTTGGAGGCCTCTGCTGTTTAGGTAAATTTTACTCAGAGCCTCCGAGTATGTCTTTGTGTGTTTATGTGTTTGATTCAGTGGAGTGGTAGCATTATGTGAGGCTGGTTTTGTGGTGTGTGTAGTTGCCTTCTCCTCCTGTCTGGTCTTGCCAGTCCTGAGTTGAGAGAGCTCAGCCTCCAGTTTGGCTAAATAGCTGCATCTCTCGCAAGTATTTGTGTTATGTGGGAGGAGGAGAGGGTTGTCTGTGTACATGAGGCAGTTATAACATTGCCTCAAGATTCCCAGATTCACCAGCTGGACCGAGAGGAGATTGACAACTGACCTTTGGACATGCTAGAATAATATTGGGAAATCCTTAATTGAAAACAAGGGCCAGTGGGGAGTGAGGGTGTAGTGCTTTTAATTTTTAGTGCTGACTTATATAATTGCTTTAGTGAGCAAGTGCCAGGTAACTTGAGTGCAATGTGATACAAGTAACTAAATGCAAAACGACAAACAGTAACTTTCTTTCAAGTGAAACAAGGAAATAAGTACAGTAAGCAATGCAGATATCACTAGTGATCCACAGAAGCTGAGAAGTTGCGTATTAGGTGAATTAGCTTCCAGGGAAATAACAAGCAAACAAACAACAAGTATATAAACAAAGCTAGATTCAGTAGGCCTGGATCTAGTCTATGCTAGAGCAAACAAGGTGAACCAATTTCAGTAAGATACAGTTCAAATATTCAGGCACTATAAACCTTTAACCAGAAAATTCCCAGCTCAGAAGGGCAGAGTCCAGCCTCTTCTCCCACAAGAGTGCAGTCCACGAACCTTCTTAATGTAAAATAACTGGCCTGAAGCCCAAGTGCCTAAACCAGAACTAATACACTTGGACACTGGGCTCTCAATCAGCAGTTCCCAACTTAGAAGGATGAAAGCTACCTGTCCTGCCACCACAGTGCTTGCCACAAACCTTCCTAATGTAAAACAACTGGTCTGAAGCCCAAGTGCTTAATCCAAAAGACTTGAATGATAGCTACACTTTAATCAAGTTACAACCAAGCAGTAATAAATACCATTGAATACTTTAGAGAATGTCTGGATTAGTGCTCAAGTTACACAAACAAAGCTAGATCCAGCAGGCCCGAATCCAGTCTATGCCACAGCAAACAAGGCGCACCAACTTCAGTAAGAAACAGTTCAGATATGCATGCACTATAAGCCTTTAACCAGAAATTCCCAGCTCAGAAGGGCAGAGTCCAGCCTCTCCTCCCACAAGAGTGCAGACCACGAACCCTCTTAATGTAAAATAACTGGCTTGAAAGCCCAAGTGCTTAAACCAGAATTAATACACTTTTAGAATAACAGACACTGAGCCCTCAATCAGCAGTTCTCAACCTAGAAGGATGTAAGCTACCTGTTCTGCCACAACAGTGCAGACCACAAACCTCTCAGTGCAAAACAACTAACTGGTCCGAAGCCCAAGTGTTTAAACCAAAAGGCTTAGAATGAGTTACACCAAGCAGTAATAAATACAATTGAGTATTTTAAGATGATGCAAAAGTAAAAAGTAGGTAAAAACACAAGTACAGTAAAAGCAGATGAAATTTTTTTTTTTTTTTTTTTTTTTTTCTGAACAAGTGCTGAGATCAAAGAAACAGATTTGAGTGCTGAAACTAGAAAACTGGCTAGTTACAAGAAAAAAAAAAACAAGCTAGAAGGCTTCCTCAAACACAGAAGGGCTTGGGGCTCAGAAGCCTACAAATAGTCTGTACCACTTAACAAGAAAGGCAGGAAATAAGCTTAATTTTTTTTTTTTTCTATTTCCCAGATGCTCTCTTTGTACACAGTAGGAGTGCCTGAAATCAGAATATGATCTCACTGCACTCAGTTGAGTGAGCAAATGAGATGGGCCCAGAGGCAGGCTGAGGGGGGCAGTTTCAATGCCACTAAGATTAACACCAAACAACAAAACAGGGGGTGGGTGGGAAT
>NC_056738.1:410418228-410420728 GCF_019279795.1 Protopterus annectens | reverse complement strand
TGATCTCTCTCGTCGGCTCTGAGGGGGGCGAGTGGCATTGGACCATTGTCTGACCCCGTTCTCCCTCTCGGAGCGTCGGCGCTGGTGCACTCGGCCCCGACATCGGCCTCTGAGCCTTCCCTGTCAGTTCGGCCTGGGGTTCCTACCTCTTCGGAGCGGGGGGCCCTCTGGCCTTTCTGATAGGGGAGCCTTCGAGGTGATGAGCGTACTAGCCCCAGGGCATAGTCAACGGTCAGCTCCATCAGCTCCTCCCACTACAGTGCCTGCTGATGTCTCTTCCCACTCTCTTGCTCCCGGACCCAGAGATCCAATGCCTCAGGTTTCCCCACTGGGAATTTCTTCCTCTTCCGAGGCTTCTCCTGACCTGTCAGCGGAGCCTCCGCGTAAGAGGACATGTAAGAGGAAGCATGTGGACTCCCCTGAGTCCATTACATCTGACACCGACTTGGATGAGTCTGAGGGATCCCCAAAGTCCCCCTCTGAGGATGTCTCTTTCTCAGACATCCTAGAAATCCTAAAGCAGAGGGGGAACTGGTCTTCCCTTAATCCTTCCGAGGACGAGTCAGTGTACCTGGAGGCGTTTGGTTCTCGACCCTCCACCTCCTGGGTGTCTCTGCCTTTCGATCCCCTTATGGGAAGTAGTGGCTCGGAAGGCGTGGTCGGCCCCGGATTCGGTGGAACCCACCCCTCGGAGGCCATCTAAATTCATCACAGCACCAGTTGACAAGCAATTCCTAACAAAAGGTGTACCGGCGGATGCCACGGTGGTGGCTGCAGTCACCAAGAAGGAACTAGCTGATCCTTCAGTACCTATCCATCCTCCTAATAAGGATTCTAGGATCATGGATAGGTACGGTAAGCGGATGTTTTCTTCAGCGACCTTTGCCATGCGGTCGCTGAATTACTTGTGTCACTTCACCCGCCTTCAGAGAGATATTCTCAAAGAGTTGGCAGAAGTCTTACAGGATCCATCAGCTGCTGGGTCCCAGGATAAAATAAACTCACAGCTTGGAACCCTGAACTCGATTGTTAACTCCTCCATGCATCTAATTTCATATGCAGCCAATGGAGCGAGTAGGGCCGCGGGCACAGGAGTGGCCTTAAGGTGTCACGCCTGGATGCGGCTGTGTAATTTCGCGGACCCTTTCAAGGCGTCCTTCACAAATTCCCCTTTTGATGGTTCGGCTTTGTTCGGACCTCAAGTGAAAGACACCTTGACCAGATGTGAACAAGATGGCATGTCTCTTTCTGCCGTAGGAGTCAGTTTCTCCACCCCTTCAAGACCATACCCTAAGGGTCAGAAGGGTGGGAAAATGTGGTTCTGCAAATCTCAAGGAGTCACGCCTGACGCAAGAGGTCAGTTTACCCCCAGAGGCAGAGGGGGGTAACAATAACAGGCGCCGCCCTAGGGCAGAGGGGGTCCACAGAACCAGGGTAGCAGGGAGCCTCTCTGACAAACCCTTCTAGCATCCCTGAGATGTTGCCCAATTGTCCACCTTCGGAGGCAGAGTCGGGGGAAGATTGTCGCTGTACCCAATAGCCTGGCTTTCTCTTACTCAAGACAAATGGGTACAGTTGATCATATCCGAGGGTTACAAAATTCCCTTTATCCAAACCCCAATTCAGCAAAAGGGAACCCTTCCAGACGTTCCACCCGGTCTAAGGGAACTAGCAGTATCAGAAATATCAAAACTGCTAGCAAAAAGAGCCATCCAGCCAGTCCCAACAGACCAACTAGGATCCGGAATCTACTCAAGGTTCTTTTTGGTACCGAAAAAGACAGGGGACTGGAGAGCAATATTAGATCTCAGCAAACTAAACAAGTTTGTTAAAGAGAACAAGATTCCGGATGGTCACGCTACAGTCCATTCTGCCCTTTCTGGGCAAGGACAGTTGGATGTGCTCTGTGGACCTTCAGGATGCATACTATCACATCAAAATTCACAGGCGCTCCAGAAGGTTTCTCCGCTTTCGGCTGGGGGCCAGTCACTACCAGTTCAGAGCCCTGCTCTTTGGTCTCACTACAGCCCCCAGAGTGTTCACCAAATGTATGGCAGTGGTTACGGCTCACCTGAGACGACAAGGGTTCCAGGTGTTTCCATATCTAGACGACTGGCTCCTCACTGCCACCACCAGGCATCAACTTCTCCAAGCGAGAGCTTACACCATTCACATTTGTAGAGGGCTAGGAATCTCTCTAAATTTCGAAAAGTCTGCCTTGTCAGTCTATTACCTTTATAGGCGCCAACTTGAGCACTGTACAACTTTCTGCAAAGTTAACAAATCAAGGGTCTTAGATATTCAAAACCATGTCCATGTTCTTCTTCAGAGCGACAAAATTCAGGCCAGGTATGTCCTGAAAGTATTGGGTCTCATGGCGGCCACCATAACACTTCTTCCCCTTGCACGTTTTTACATGCGTCTTCTACCGTGGATGCTTTTCGCCCAATGGTCTTTTCAGCAACTCCCCATGCACCACAAGATCATGATAACTCCAACT